>NW_027108453.1:189774-211050 GCF_000696795.3 Halyomorpha halys
CTTTTTTTATTGATAAACAAATGCAATAAATATATACATATATATGAAATACTTTAGCCTATGATGCATTTCTGTATCTGCTACTCTGTAGACTATTTTAAAAATAGTAATAAAAAAAAAAAAATGCTTTAAAAAATAAATCAATTATTACATTTAATTTATTCAGTAATGAATTTTAATGAGATACTAACGCATTGTATCACATAATCTTAATAAAATATTTATTAATACTGATAAATTCAGTTGAACTTCCAAACACAAAGTCATTATTTATTATATTTTTTCTGTCGAAGACCTAATAATTTTTATTTCTGTAATGTAAATAAATAAACTTTGAGACCTAGAGGAAAGATTTTGGCAATACACTTTGTGGTTTATTGATAAAATAAACCATTCCTCCTTTCTCTCTATAAGAAATTAATCCTAATATTCTTATATCGTTATAAGAGTTATCTTTTCTACTGTAGAGACTGTAGATGAAGACTTTAATCTACTGACTGTTGCACTTAGAATTCATGAAGGTATGAATTAATTAGTGATGATAATGCATCATATGATACACATACTAAAAAGCATTGTACCTCTTTGATATTCATATGGGTACGAATTTTCTCCCTTTTAAGGCTCATTCAAATTTTCTCTCTCCAAACATACAACGATACATGATAGGACTTGATGGAGAAGATTAATAATGATGTTTAATAATATTTTTTCATGGCTAAAAAGCCTCGTTTAGCAAGAATGAAATTATAAAATATTTATCATGCATTAAAAATGTATTTATTAGTTATTCAAAATTGTAAAAAAGAAGAATTTTGAAGTAATAGTCAAATATAATACGTTGAGTAAGCATTCAATGTAAGCCTCAGCTACCGTGTGAAGGCAGTAAATTTATCCTCTATTTGTGTATCCTTTATATGTTGGGCGCTTGCAGCCTGGAACTTTATTGGCAATAAATAACTTCAAGTGCCGCTGCAAGTTGCTGCCTTTATTGCCCGGTCTGATTTAGATTCATACTCACAACGGCAAAGGAAAACGTTGCAATAATGTTATCAAAGTCAACCTTTATACTTCTTCACAACTTTAACCTTTTAAGTGATTAAAAAAAAAATCTAACCGATTTTTATAGAGTTTATTGCATTATTGGTTTTAATGTTCTTAATCAGGGATTATTTTTTAAAAAATATTCTGCCCCTAAAAAATAAACTTGACACTATTGTTTTTTAAAAATATAAAATAGTATAAAGTTATTTCAAGGAAGTTTTTTTTTTACTCATTAAAATTCTACACCAAAAACTAAGATCATTTCAAAATTAAAATTTTCCTATTTAAAATTAAAAAATTCCTATTCCTATTAACACCAAATAGGTGTTAAAAATCTACATTTTCAGTTAAAATTTAATTAAACTATGCACTAAGCTCCCATGATAATTTGTAAATAATTACTTTCCAAAAGTAATATATTTTACAACTATCGGTATATTCGAATACGCTTTATTATAATGAAATTGAATTATACTTTTTTTCCCATCTCTTTTAAGTTAATAGTAAATAAAATTTTATAATCTCCAATTAAGCATGATTATCATCCAATTTACACGTCAACCTGTTTCTGACAGATGAGTAAATTAGTTTAGTTAAAAAATGTATATATAAATATGTTATTATAAGATTATAGGAGCTGTCAATAGTTTTTGTTGAAAGAATAAATTAGTTTTCTGGTCTCAATAGATTATATTATTTTTTTCTAATTTTATATAGTTAAAATTATTTTTAATTACTTATTATAATTTCCATAAATTAATCTAATTATTATTATTTAAATGTTTTCTTCCTGTTTATAATACAGTTAATATCTGTTTCAAAACATAATTTAACTAATACATAGTGTTCTTAATTACATTTTTAAAGTTATATAAATAGGTTTAGACAATGTTCTATAAGAGCATTTATTTATTTATTGGTTCCAATATTTTTGTTATGAATATAGATTTTTTTTTTTGAAATTAGAAATTTGAGAATTGTTTTTTATTAGGAAACTAACATCCTTTCTGTTCCGCCTCTTACTATTAATTAGTTATAATAAATTGTTCATTTACTAACCCAATTACTTTTATTTAATTTTTTTTCTATTAATCAATATAGACATTTGTTTCGAAACTTAGTTCAACTAACACATATTATTATAGTATTTAGGTTTATAAAATGTTCTATCAGAGCATTTATTTAATTATAGTTCCATTATTGTTACTGCTATTGTTGTTTATTTTATTTTTATTTTTTTGTAAAAAAGCTTTCTTTGTGCATAATTTAAATTATTGCGTTTTTCGCGTTAAATTTAAACTCTTCCAACTCCAACGTTAATGAATTAGAAAATCTGAATGGAGGGGGATGGTGTTGAACAAACATATGGTTTATCTGATAGATCTGTGAAGCTTTTAATCTGAAAGCTTTCAGAAGCGTCAAAAGGCTCTTGAACAGAGGCGTTGGTAATGGTGGGTGCTGTTCTGTATCCTTTGAGGAGAGTTGATCCCCATCCCTAGATCCATCTACATCCATAGATCCCCATCTACATCCGAAGATCCCCATCTACATTCCCCCAACAACCGTGATTTCACTAATTGCACCTCAAAAGTCTCTTTTGGCCCATCTTCTCTTATCGGTGTGACATCCTCATCTTCTATAGCGCCTATGTCCATCTCATCAATCCTACGCTACAGTACAGGAGATGCTTTGTTCGAACTGTTTATTCTTTGATGTCTTTATCAATCCAATCGACAGTTCATGCTCGTTTTAAGGACTTTAAGATAAACTTTCGAAAGCATTGAAGCTATAAAAAATTCTCTATATTACCTTTAATTTTTCAGACGTATTCTCATTAATCATATCATTCATTATCTTAATAAATAATTTACTCAAAAGTATGTCAATATTGTTTTTTAAAATATGTATTTATTTGAATTATTTTTCGTTTTAATTGAGATCGGCATGATAAAAGATAAAAAAAAAAAATAATTCAGAACAAATTCACATAATAAATTTTAAATAAACAGTTTAGGATATAGAGGCACAGATTGTCTCTCTTTTTTCTTATTCATAACAGTTATTTATTTTCCGAATGGGATTAACTACCATTTATAATGATCAAAGAATTAGTTATAGTTTACTGAATGAATGCATGAAAATGATCTCTATTCTTCGATCAAGTCCTCTGAGAAAAAAAAAAAAACAATGAATAGGAATGTTTACTTATGGTCTAGCTTCGAATAATCGGATTGTTTGTATAGAAATTTTACTTTTGATTTGAAGATTGAGATACAAGGAGATGAAGAAATAGCCGAGGTTTAAAGAAAGCCAGAGTAGTATGGATAGAAATAAAGAAGATATTCCAAAATGAGGAGGAATGGACAGGAATGGATTTTTTAAGGTTGCAGTTCTATGTGAAGGAGTATAAATATTGAATGATAAAGTTCTATATTGTCTTCAGAAAGAAATATGCAATAATAAAGCAGAGCGTAAGAGAGCAACCAAAATCAAAATGTGGAAAAAGAGGAAAGGATACAAGAATGAATATTATTAAAGAAGATTCAAGTCTATTTCAAAATTATTTGCTTTCATGCGCTGCAATAGCTAATTTTTATTACCAAATTCCCTGACTCCCTATATAGTATTACTGCATGGTAAGTGCGTGTATACTATGCATATTTAAAATTTGATATGAATTGTCGAATTTAACTTATGTTCAATTCCTATTTATTTATGGAAATTATCATATGTTATAAAACGTATTTTCATGATCCCTTATATTTTGTTTCCTGATTTTTCGCACCTATGGTTCTCCCTCCTCTCAAAAATTGAGGCCCAGGGCCAAAGCTCCAAGCCCAATCAATAAATCTGAGAGGGCCTGCAAATTATGTGGATTTTTATGTTCTTTGTATTAGTATATTCTCACTTCTTCGACGCACTTCACACAAGTAGCATGTACAAATATCTTACATCTATCGTGAGATTAATAAATTAATTTCTACTGCTTTTCTTCTTTATGGAATCTGCATTTCAATGATTAAAAACACTTGTAATAACTAATATAGACACCATATTTATTTTTTAGTTCCTATACGATAGTATTTATTTTTTCTGATAAATCATTAAAAAATTAATTACGATATCGAATCATACAAAAATACCTACGGTATCTTTTAAAAGTTATAAATTATGGTCATTAACCTTATCTGGATGTTAGGAAAGTTAATCTCATTCAAAACCCGTTTATTCGGCTGATTCATCATCAAAACTAACTAATCATATCCTAAATAATTTTAACCTCTGATTTATGATGCCCGGCCAATCAACCTTCATTATCAAGATGTAACGTCTTCTTCCATTGTGTCAGAGGGATCAAAACATCTAAATTAACAACGAGACCACAAATCAAAGGATTGATCTTATCGTGGGCGATCGACATGTCACAATATTGAATTATCGAGTTTTTTTTTCGTTTCTAATTCAAAGTTAAGTGCGAAATGTGAAAATAAAATAAAGGTCGAAAATGAAATAATTAAATATAGAAATTACAAAATTATACACGTGACTAGTCAACCGATTCTGTAAAAACATTCTAAGATTTAGGGTATAAGCCCCATTGATTATTATTATTCAATAAAAACCCCCACAAGTTTGAAATGTTTCAAGTAAGAACTTCTCTTGTCAGTAGAGCCTAAACCGGAAGTGGTACGAACTAAACTCATTGTTTGCTGTATTTCAAATTTTCCATCTTCTTTCTTTAATATCTAATTGTGAATTTGTTCAATTGTGAATCATTAATATAGTTGTGAATTTGAATGTAAGTCGTAAGTTATTACTTCAAGATGAGAAAGCATTTATGTGATACGCAACTGAAAAAGTGGTTAAAATTGAAAAACGGTGTGAAACTCACCCTCTCCACCGTAGGGTAGTCTTATTTATCTTAACTTCAAAACAACACTTATGGCGTATATGTTCATCGATGAACGACATATCACTCACTATCACACAAGGAGAGTTCATAACACCAAAAGTGATCGAAGGCAATACTTCCAGCCCATCTCGAGCAATACTGAAAATAGGGTTATATTTCGACAAATAGGGTATAATACATTGAATTCCAATAAACCACTAACCTATTTTTCCCCTCTACAGCTTGAAAATAATTGGATATCACTCGTTTAGTTTTGATAATGTCTTTCATCTCTATAGCTTAATTAAAAAAAGTTTATTTTTTCTTTAAGTAGGTTTCTTGAAAACTTTAAATTTAATTGGCTATAGTTGACTATAAAAATATAATTTATGATGCCAGTTGCTGCTAAAAGCATTAATTAAAGAATTTGAATGATGGTCCTGAAGTAAAAATTTGAATTCCAAGAGTTCCCGTTCAATTCCCAGGAACGATAAGGAGTCTCATTTAAATTCAGTAAATTACAAACATACCAGCCAATTAACAGGGAACCTCGGGACCTGAATAACGACCGTGTGCATAATATTGTTAACACGGGATCTGACGGGAGAACATTCTTGAAAACGAATGATTAATACGAGAATAAATAATTAACCATAAATTCATGGCAATAAATAATTTTTGCCAAGCATGAGAAAGCTTTGCAGAGGCGATTGTTAGTAACCGAATATCTTCTAAGGGGAGAAGTTTTCCCTGGACTCGGAAAGCGCGGGCTATGGCGGGAAATCCGGTGCGGGGTACGGCCCTCCGCCATCTTGGCCGTTGGCTCGAGCGCTGATTGGCTCGCGGGCTGCCCCCACCACCGCTCCGTACCCCCACTCCCACCCCGCAGCTCCTGTTATGACAGAGCGCAGTCTATCAAGGTAATAACGTAGCCCTGCACATCTGGCAAATGGCTTCCACACCCATCTCTTATAATCTTGTCCCCTTACCGTTTACATATGTAGTAATTTTATTCACAGTCATATTTCATTCATTACTATGAATACCTATATGTTCTTCATTAAACAGTCTCATTCTTAAAAAAAAATTAATAAACATCTGAAATTACAATTACAAATTTTTCTTTTATAAATTATTCATTTTTTTTTAAATGCAAGAAGTTGAATAAATACAATGTGTTAATGAATATTAAAAAAAACATATTTTCATGTTGTGAATAAGTGATTGTTTACAAATTGAAATTTAACACGTATTTTTAACGAGATTAATACAGTACATAAGTGATTAATGATTTTTAAATTTCAAAATCTACATTTATTTCTTTGTAAACAAAATAATTATATATTATGTGACATTCATGGTTTAAAGTACAATACTTTATTATTTATTTATTAATAATACAGTTTACTAACGTTAAATTAAGTTAAATTAAAGTTAAATTAAACGTCAGTTCGGGGGCTGTATGTTGATAATAAAAAATTCAGTAGTCTGTATCTTTGCTGATATTGGTCCAATTTAAATGAACTTTATTTTGGTATATAAATAAAAAATTATTTCAACCACTTATCTATCAAATGAACATCTAAAACGTCACGGGTTGTGTTAGATTTTCAAGTATTTAAAAATAGGTGCATTTATAATTGATAAAAATTATTTTTAATCACTTAGAGTAAGCTTTTTTTTTTTTTTTAATTAGGCTATGTAGATTTTAGATATAGATTGGTCTTCACCAGATACAATGGAGCCTGAAGCCTTCTTCAATAAACTGCCTATATAAAGATCATTCTTGAAATTGGCGCGTTCAAACAACCTTATCAACCATGTCTTTATCAGTATGGTTGCCTGAATATTGAAAGAATCCATTTATAACTTAACGCCTAATAGCTAGGTATATCAGAAAGCAATATATTTTAGTTTATTATTGTTGAAATAAAAAATATGGTGGATAACTGCCTCCTAAATTAGATACTATAGATAGGATAAACAGTGCTAATAATACGATATTGTAGACATGGGAGTTACCGTTTAAGTGGAGGTCTTTAGCCCTAACTGCCCGCCCGAGTATGGATTCAATTAATTTAAAGCTTTAGACCGATCCTGTTCCTCCTAGACGTGACTCCTTGTCGGGACGCTAATAGTCGATTAACCGAATCGATAGTAGAAGCGGACTTTCGATTAGGGACGAAAACAAATTAGAGCGGTAGATAGGATCTTGCGGGTCGACCCAGTATGTTATTATATAGTGTGTATAATAGATAATATTGCCTACGGATGCTATACTTCCACTCCGGCCAGCTGCTATTTCGCTTCCATCTTTGCTACTTTACCACGGGCTAATGGGATTATTTTCTTAACGAGAAAAAAATTTGGATACACGTGCCTATGTTTGAATGCACGTTACATTCTAAATGCGTTCATTACAGCTCCATAATTATTATTATCATACTTTAATTCATCCTACAAATTACCCATGATAATAAACCATATACCCATAATAAGGCCATCTGCCCCAGAACTCAATATGCCCTTACTATTATATTATATAAATATTTATTAACTCTTCATGAAAATGGTATACTGCTACTTCAGAATGGCAGTTTTGTGTATTGTCATGATTTTAAAAAATAACTTTGAATTTTTCGTAAAAACTTACAAATATTTTAAAAAATTTTCTATTATTGTTTAACATAAATTCCATACTCCTAAACAACATTCGTACTTAAATACAGATATATATATTCTTTTTACTATGTAATAAGTCTTTCCATAGCTCTACCAGTAATACATCTATTTACATTGCCGGTCAAAAGCCAAGAACCAGAAGTTCAGTAGTGTGAAAACTGCCTTTATGATACTTTCAAATCTTTAAGCAATTATTTTTTTTCTCCATTCTGTTACTCATTATTATTTAAAAGTATTTAAGTCACATTATGAGAAAGTTTAATAAAAAGTCTTTTGGTAAATAATTGCCAATTAAAAGTGAGTTAAAATAGATATACCTTAAGGTTGAGAATAAATGTTAATGCTTATTTGAATAAACACAAAACTAAGTCAGGGATCAATATTATATATATTTATATTTATATAAAAGTGGACCTTATGTTTTACTATATCCCTCTAAAATCGTATTATTGTATGTAATTTTGTGTATTTATGTCGTGTAAAAGTTTCATTTAGTTTATTGAAATTTATTTCGGAAAGTACCGAATTTTCCCAAAGTATTAACTTGATCCTAAATGTTTCATACATAGCGAAAAATGTGACAATCTGGTGGAGAATCATAAACATAATAAGTGCTTCGAAAATAAACTAAATATTAGAGATTTCCCTAATTAGTAGGCATTGTTCTGATGTTTTGTCGAAAATGTTAGAATTTAATTTTTTTTTAATTATATAATATTTTATTTAACTTTGCCACTTATATGGTTATATAGTATATACAAATAGGCTAAACGATAATATATATATATAATACAAATATTAAAGATATAATATCGAAGAGAGTGGGAGATGTATGTACTATCCGTACTGATAACGTAAACATAGCGGTGAATGGACAGCTTAGACAGAACCAGACACTGAGGCTTCCTTACCGCATTCAGTTGACCTTATATATCTGGAATACATTATTTTTATCAATGAAGCAACATAGAATATATATAAAAAAAGAAAAAAAATATTGCATAACCAATTAGAAATCGACCAATGTTTTTGTCTCTAATAATTTAGAAGCATTCTACCTAAAGTTAATATAAATAAAGATTTTTTTACAAATTATGTATTTAGTTAAAAAATATTTCGGTTTATTCCATAACTTGAATTTTCTCCAGTCAAATGGATGTTAAAAATAAAAATTTTCAATATATGAGATGACTATAATGTTCCAAGAATGAATTTAAAAAAATAACTTTTATAAATTAATGAAGAAAAATAAAACGCTGATTAGAATTCCACCTTTGATTATTGTATCAAACCACATTATGAAAATTGTTCATTAGAGCAGTTTCAGAAAATGAGTTCATATTCCATAATATTTTTACTCAACATTTAGGAATAACGGTATTAGATATACAATAATACTAATAACAGTAATAATAATAACTCTAGATTAATCTGACAACAGCAAGAGAAACAAACGTTTTGCTCAAAGTTATATATTTTTTTTTAAATTATAGCTTGTCACATACTTAGAACATGCTATTCATCAATTAAACCTAACTGAAAGTTCAATTTGTTGATATAAATCTAATATTGAAATTAAAAATATAAATAATGTAAAGAATAATAAGTCATTTTCCACTGTCTTATTTTACTAATTTTTATCTAAATAATTTGTATCTCTAATTCTATTCAGATCAATTTTAGTATTTTTATTATTAAAATGGCCTATCTATTTGCGCCGTCGTTTAAATGATACATTAATTTATTATTATCTTAAATTTTTAAATGCTTTGAGATTAAAAAATATTCAAATTAATTAGTTTCTATTTTAATCTTATTCCCATCTTAATATAATTAATTATATCATAGTAGACCTTGATTTTTTTTATAGACAATTAATATAATAATTAATTCGTATTAATTACCCGTGGACATGGAGGGTTTTCCTTTCTAGATTTCCACAAGAGACAGGCCACATGAAAATCCAATTACCGCTTTACGAAGGTAATTGCAAGAACTGTTAACAAGCGGTACCGAGCTGGGTTGCCCAACCCGTTCTCATAGTGCAAGCGCTCTTGCGCAGTATTCCTCCAATTGTAGTAAATTCATCCAAAGCGAAGGCCGTCCAACAATGGAATGATTGATAAGGACGTAATTAATAGGTTTTCTCCTTTTTGTCTTACGTAAGTGGCCTAGGACCAAGTGTGAACAAGATAATAATGCTGGGATCTCCATATATATGCAGATGAGTCTGTAAGGTTCCAGCAATGGGAAATGATAAAAAAAAGATTATATATAAATAGCATCAATTTATAAGATTATTTATGTAATAAGCGAGTCTATGTCAAAATAGATCTTATCTTCCAAAATTAACGTTTAGTAATATAAATTAATTTAAAACTAATTCTGACAATAAACTTGCCAACATTTTCATTTTTATTTTATTTAATATTTGGTTGAAGTTAGAATTAGTAACAAATCGTGGCTAATGCTTTGACAACTACGAAGGTCCAGATAAATCATTAATAATATAAATTAAATAAAAATAAACAAACTATTGTTTGAGACGAGATGTCCCAAGTATGATTAATTCATTTTTTAAAAATTTAAATAGTCTGAAAAAAGTATTTTTTTTTTTTTTTACAAATTTCGAGGTATCACAAGCAACAAAATTTTATTAATGTAATATGCAATAAAAAAAAAATTATTACTGAATAATCTTTCAAGCTATTGTGTCATTTACTTATTTCATTTGTCTCTGTTTTACGTTTATCTGCTCAGATAAAAAAAAAAAGAAAGAAAGAATTATAATTAAAAAGAATATATAATTAGCGAACCTTGGTGCTTGAACGTTATTCAAGAACCTTTTGAAACCTTAAGGCGTATAAAAAAGATTATCCGTTTTATAATTTACTCACTAATGTATTATAAATTATCATATTTTTTATATGTTTTTTGTTTATATTTTTAATTCGGTTAACTTTATTTATTCAAGTAAAAATTGTCATTTAGTAAAAAAAAAGTCCGATTCGTTTATTATATTTTTTTTTCTATTATAGGCACGTTTTAAAAATAACTAATGTAAGTTTATTAATTATTATTAATAAAAAAACGTAAGTTTCCTAGTTAAATTAATTATTAGAACAGCAACACAATTATAAATGCATCAGAAAATGATATACAAGGTTTTTAAGTTGACAAAAAAAATTACTTTATAACGAATTTTAAAAAATAAAACATTGATTTTAAAGATTTGATTAAATTAGATTTTTATTCAGAGCGATCAACATCTTGATTATTACGCCCTTTTTGCTTTATTTATCTTCTTAACTGATAGATTTAAATAAATCTGAAATTTTAATTTTTCAATTGTTATATTTTTAGCCAATTATGTCGTTTTATGGACTTACATGTTATTTTTTATACACGATATTCATCACCTTGTTTGGGGTAATACCGTTCAGAGCTATATTTTAGTAGAATATTTAAATTTATATAAGTTTAGTATTCCGTGTATTGGATCGAAAAGAGGTAAAGAACTAAACGAAAAATTAAGATAATTTCCTGCTTGAATTTAGTTCAGAAAATAAGGAAAAAAATCAAATTGCAGAGCATTAACTTGCTTCTTCTCTCCGGCCTACTCTCATATATACATTATGTATAAATATATATATATTTAAGAACTATTAATAGTTCAAAAATAATATATTGATCTAGTCATTTATAATGAAGCGAGTCATTGATCCTAGTCAAGACTAGAGCTGAGAGTGCTGGAGAGATGGAACGGAGAGACGAGACGCCTCGAAGACAAACAAAAGGAGTGGAAAGGAAGCCGCCGATACAAAAAGCTCTCGCTGTAGGTCCTGCCAGTTTTTCGCGCAGATTCCTCTCTCATGTAAACAGCTTCGGAGATCCTCTTTTTCTCACCTTATATCTTCTCCTTCTTGTTGCTCTGTCTGCCTGTCCTGTATATTTCTTATTTCACTTCCTTATCCAAGTCCTTCATTGGCATTCCCCCTGGATGGTCTAGTTAGTGTGGTTTAATGGTTCGCCCGGTGCCGCTTCGGAATCCCCCTTTTGTCATTTACACGTGACCCGCTCACCTAAAAAGCTCCCCTCCGGTCATTTATAGGCGACTGGAGCGCTATGGTTTCTTTGCAAAAAAAAAAAATGTAAAGATAAATAATAAGAAAAGCGCCAATAATTATCATGAAAAGGAATTTAACATAACTAATACAGGGATCTAGGTAGAGGTACCTTTCTCATATCACTACTATCTACCACATGGAAGTATGGATAAAGAATAATATATAAAATATAAATAAATTTAAAAAAATCTTCTATCATTTTTAAGGTAGGCTATAAATTTAGAAATTTTTAGGTTTCAGGGCTTTATTCTTATTTTCATAATTTTAAGTGTTGATGAAAGCCTTGTTTCCTGTCAAAATTAAATTATTTATAAAATAGTTTTTTATAAAATTTAAAAAAGATGAAATTATTTGAATAAAATTTGTTAGGGAAACACATATTCATAACTGTAAATAATTTTTTTAGCTTTCTTAAAAAATGAAACTTTCAATATCACCTAACATTTTCTCTAAACATTGGAATATTCTTAAAAACACTATTTGTTTAAAAAAATTACAATACTCATATATTGTAGTTTATTTGGGGTAGCTACTTATATTATTTGAAATCAATAGCAATCTATTCATTTCTAGGAATTGTGATGAAAGTAGTGTATGACTTGAATTGGGCGAAGTAGCTAAAGTAGTTCACAAGTTGTAGAGCATAATAAAATAGAGGAGTTGAAAGCCCAGGACGATGGAGCGATGGTCCCTCAGTTGTTAGTTCCATTTATTTTTCCAATTTTTAAAATATTAATGATGAGGGAAAATCAATTCGTATGCTGAAACCAGATTGCATTACTCACTTATCTCCAGCCAACGTACCGAAAACTTTACATGTCTTACCGTATGTTTAACGTTATTTACCTTTCCAATTGAATCTATTGATTTTTTATTCTCAAGGTAGTAACTCAATTTTTAACTTCTGAAAATAACTACAATTCAGGTTTTAGAATAATTAAACAAAACCCTGACTGGAAAGAAGTAATATAAAATATTATTTCAATTAACACCTTCATTCACTCAAGTATTCAATTATGAAATATTTGTATTTAAATTATTTCATAAAATTACTTATAAAAAAAAAATGAAATATGATATCACACGATTAATTATGGAATCCATCAGGGTACCACCGGATGACAACTATGATGTGACCGGAGGTAAATCATTTTCTGAACTATACCCAGGTATTTAGAGGCAGGGGTGCCTCGATCTGACAACGATAAGCCCTGATGCCAGATATATTTAGCAGTGGACACATATCGATATTTGATACGTAATTAATGGCCGTCACTCAGATGGTATCTTAACGCCGCCGGATGCACTCTCCGGAAGTTCGTCTCGCCCAAGGGAATATTTCGAAAAATAAAAAGTAAAAAAAAAAACTGTTACCCACACACTAATAATCCTTAATTCACGCTCTGAAAATTGGTATAATTACGAAGTTAGCTAGGCGTTACGTACACTGGAAAAGACACACACCACCTTATTTCTTTATTCTCTTCATAAAATTATAATTAAAAATAATTTTTTTTTCAATGAGGCTGACCCCATTTTGTAGGATTGTTTTCCTCGTCACGATTCTAAGACCTTTTTTGTTTTACAAAAGAAATTGCAGTTGTTGCTGGGAGTAATTGGAACATAAATTTTCAGGGTTATTATACCATTGAATTTAAATTAAACAGGCAAAATAATTGAAAGCAATAAGATGTTATATCATAGTTCTGAATAGACTTAGAATTGAAAAATAAATAAACAATGTTTAGGCGTAAAGAAGTAATATATTGAATATTAGTAATTGAATCGCCTGATAAGAAAAGATTACTCGAAAAGCCTATTTTTCACATATGATAATCTAATTCTAAAATATTATCGGGTTTACTGATACCAGTTCTGATCTAAAATATAGATTATTTATTCTAGTTTACAAATATGTAGAAAAATATTTTTCTAAGAATCGATCCTTTATTCTCAAAATCGGAAAATACTGAAAATAGTCCAAAACGTTAGTATTCAATAAATCATAAAAAAGTAGATCGAATCATAGCGGTTTATTTTCATACATATTACTTAACCGAATTAATACCTTACGATAATTATTAGATGGAGAATTTAATACTGTTAAATTTGTTATGATATAACTTTTTCGCTGGAATACACCGTTTAGGAGTTGACTGAACAAAGGTACTGCTTGGAATTTGATAAAATTGGTATGGGACAATATCAATGATAATAAATCGAACAATACCTGAAAATTCCATTAAAATTGGAATACGTTCATTTTTTATCCTTCTGTTAATATATATTTAGAGAGAGATTTTATTTATTTTGATTTTTTTTTTTATTCTTATTTTATTTATTTCTTAAATTTTAGTATGAATGTGATTAGTTATCACTATTACCTATTGCCCAACAACGTTGTGGCAAATTATAATATTTATCAATAAATTAAATTTTGAAAAAAAATAATAATAAAAAAAATAAAATAGAATAATGAATATGATAGTATGTTTTATCATGTTTAGCCCGTTATATGTTTTTCACTTCCGACAGATTGACAATATGCCTAAGACTTGTACAAATAATCAATCGGTAAACAAAAGAAGCAACAAATGTTGTAATCCATGCGCATTTTTAGTTGTTCTTTTGACTTCTGACGGCTATTTAATTTTGATCAAGTCTATTTCAGTATTAAAAGGAAGAAGATACAGATAGGTGAAATAAAACTAAATGTAAATATCACCAAATTAGATGGATAAAAAATTCATAAACATAGTACTACATAACCTATAAATTGAACTATTTATCAAATATTAGTTACTTTATTTGATCGAGCATACGATGCCTTTATAAACTTATATTTGTGATGGGTTAAATAAAAAGTAAACCGTTAAAGTTTATTTAACTTATTTTGAGACAAAACTAAAGCAAATTATTGAATACGAATGTTGGGGAAATTCTTTAATTAATTAAAACACGTAGAGCAAAAGTATTTATCTGTTGGCAGTTCTAAAGCAATGCTAACTGAACACAAATGTGTGAATGCAGCACAAAATTTACGTTTTGTGCAGAAAACGGATCTACACACTTCCGCAAGCACGGATTCGCTAAAGTTTGGCAAAGGTTTAGGAATACCTTCCAAATTTCGAATTCAAATTAGATTTATCGACCATGAATTATCTAATTATTTTAATATTTACATCCAGTTCTCTCGCCAGCCTGCCACACTGACTGTACTGTTCCAACTGTACGTGACCTTGATTCGTCGATTCCCGCTTCAATGAAAGTCAATTTAAATGTCATTATCACGGGAACACAGCCTTGGAGATAATCCGCGGGTAATCTTGGCCTACCTGAGAGCAGTAATGCCGATCGACGTGTCGTTATCAGCTGATGATAAGGCTATCAGCAGGTGGAGTCGGCACCTGTACCAGCTGCAGGAGGATCCAAATTAACGGTGACTCCAAGACATCTGCTTGGACCTCAAGATCGGAATTAGCTCTAATTCTGTAGAGGATTGCCCAAGACTCACCTGCTCTCTCTGCTTCATCTGCCTCCAAATTAGTTCCAGAGTCGTCGTACTCTTCTCCATTACAGTCCTTACCAATTGTCTGTCTGGACCCGATGCTCAATTATAAAATTGCACACCCTAAAAATAGGAATCTCAAAATGAAAAAAATAAATAAAATAAATACCTTAATTCAAGGGAAGTAGTAAAGACAGTAATTATATTTATATATAATTATAAACAGGTACAACTTGATAATGTATATTAAAAAACTACAGTAATTCATACATAATAAAATAAAGAAATAGTTATTATTTAATAAAACTAATTATCATATGAAATTACATATAACATACATTATATACAAACTTAATTCATTTTTGTGTGAGTTTATACATTTGATATATCTTTGATGCGCGGTCATAAGGGCTTAAGTCACTATTGAGCATTTGAAGATTATGACGTATTATAGCACCAAATTAGAGCTACCGGTTGGTAATAAGGTCTTTATGCTTCAGATAGACTAAATAATATATTGTTTTATAAAAATAACAATTACAAAAATATCAATAATTGTATTTAACATAATGTTTAGAACTTTGTTATTGCTCTCCTGAAAAATTCATATTTTCGACTTAGCCCTTATGACCGCGCATCAAAGATATGACAAATAATTTTGATGTTTTCTTCTTTTATTTTTATTTTTCGATTAGTTAGCAGCCTTTATTTATACTTCACTTTGCAATAGTAATATATTCTCCACTTTTTGTGCAAAAAAGGCAATGCATCAATGAAAATCTACGAATTTAGAAGTATGATAAAATTTTAATCTGAAGTAATGTAAACAAATTTTAATATACGACTATGAAACAAATATTTTCACGATATTGATGCAAAAAAAAATATGAAAAGAAAAAAAAAAAAAGCACAATATTTGATTATATTGATAAAATAGTAAATTATGCTTAGTTTCTGTTATATATTATGGTATTCATCTTTCTACGTTTTGTTAATTTAAAAGAGAACTCGATGAGAGAGACACACCTCACTGAATGCGTGGTTGTATCGAGGCGGGATGCAAATGTGCTTAATGAGTCGGAGTACTTCAAGACTTAATTATGGTCGGTCAACTGCAGTTATTAGGGTCCTTCACTTTGCAATATATTATTATCTCGCTCAAAACGTCTTCCATTCGCTTTGATCATTATATTTAAAACAAAACGTTTAGTTAATTGTTTTATGAATAACGTGAACATATTTTTAAAAACTTTTTAATTTTTTAAAATTTAATTTCACTTTCAGCTTATTTGTTTATTTATTTATTACAATAATCTATGTTAATTTTATTTTTTTTAAAAACGAACCTGTTGTTTATAAGGGGTTAGTCAAAATGATAGTAATAATTTTTAATTTGAATTCCTCGAAAAAAATTTTTTCAAAAACATAATAGAAGCAGCTGGAGTCTGCCACAGTTTTTTCTTCAAAAAAGTCTTATTTTAAGTTACAAGATAAACGTTCTGCCAATTAGCAGTATGTTATTTTTAATTGTTGCTCCCTTCTATTAATTTTTATGAAACTGGTCATAATAATGAAAAAGAAGGAAAGTAAATGTCAATTTTTTTCCTTAGTTTTTATTTTTTGTTCAAATAATGCACATATCTTGCTTTTCGAAGCTCTTGATGGTATTTAAATTTGTTTAAATTGATTAAATTTTAAAAGACTAAATTAATAAAAAATATGAAATGTCACGTTTTTATAGTTATCATTACAAGTATGTTACAATTTTATATTTAAAAATTATATGAAAAAAATGTTCATTTTAGTTTGTATCCTCTCTTGAAAAGTGGTGTTTTATATTTATATTTATCATTTGATACTTTTTTCTTCAAATTAGCGTTACCTATCAACTTGATATTTTAGCTTGATATATCAGCCAACATGAACTGATATAACTGTGAAGCAAATGAACAAAGGTATAAAGGAAAAAAAAGGCCACGTTCAGTCATTAATGTAGCTCAAATTTTTTAACAATTTAAAAAAAAAATGCAAAATATCCTTCTAGTTTCGACGGGAGCAAACTTTTTTCTTTTTATTAGTTTCGCATAAGTAATTAAAGTTTGACGTCTAGATTCTAGACTAATAATTCATAAATTAATGAATTTAATATACAAAAAAAAAACTGTTATAAGAATTTATTCATCTTATTTTAGTGATTATATACTAAAACATTGTTTAGGATTTCGGCTTTGTAGTACATTAATAAAAATTAAACGATTTCAATAAAAATTAACTGAAAAGTTATATTTGAATAAAACAAACAAAACAAATGCACTAGAATCAGAAAATGATGTTATCGTGATATCATTTAAATTTACCAGGAAACTATGTAAGTCTTATACAGCATAACATAAATTGGTTTTAGTAAAGACCCTCTTTTCCCTACCCCCCCTCTCCTAGGATAATCCGCTGGTGACCCATGGACCAGCAAACACCGGCTGAGTGTGCCGAAAGTGCAGCGGCCCCCCCAAACTACAGCGAGATAAGATCGTGGGAATGGATCGGCCATTTGCATTTCGGCCTCGTCGGTGTGTTGTGTGTGCTCCTCTCCCAGCCTCTTCTTCAACACTCTTCTTCACTCGTCTCTTCGGGCCTTCTGGCTCAGTCAGTGGCTACGGATCCCTCAGGACGCTCTTAAGGAAAAGTGAAGTTATGAGTTTAGGATTTTGTCAATGATTACTAATAATATAGGAAAGTGGTCAGAATTCGTTCGTGTTATGACATCTTATTCTATGAATGATAGGATTAATTGTCCTATCTATCCTAAAGCAATCCTATTTATAAGTTACTTATTTAGTTCGTTTTAATTTATCGTAAAAATAGGTCAGAGACTAATGGAGTAGTTTCTTTATTAATTCTGAGGATATTTCTTTTATTAACAATATAAAATGATCTATAAAATAAATATAATTACTTTTAATTAAAAAGAAAAAAATTTTTATGAAACATATCCAATAATTAATTCTCCAAATACCCAATGGAGCGTAAATATGTTGGTTTGTTAAAAATTATGTTTTTAATTATTACTTGATTCGAAAAACCTTTTTTAAGAAAATAAAAATCTGGTTGTCCTCTTAAGCCTTTGGTACTACTTTAACTTTAATTTTTTTGACTGCACATTAGTCAACATTTTATTGGTACTTATTACTATCAGAAAAAAATCGATATAAAATTATAGAAAAAGGAAATCGAAAAAAAATCCAAGGAAGTAAGAAAAAAAGGTGGTTTAAAAGCTATTTGTTTTGAATGATACGGTCAAACAGTTGAATTGAATGATTCATTCATATACATTGAGCAATAAAATAAACAATATAATTTTGAATCTTTGAAATTAAGTAACTGAGAAAACATTCTGAAATATATTGAATGATTTGAATTCTATCCTAGAAACCTTTAAAAGTTCTCTAGAAATCATATTCTGTTTTTTGATTATTAATTATCACACATAATTATAATACTATGCTTAATCTTTTATTGTATCTTGTTTGAAGAAGCGGGATTCAATTGAATCTGATGCAAGACTCGCTCTGACCATGCCATTGAGCGTTATGATCTCACCCTGGCAGAAGGCCACTCTCGTACGTGGACCACATATATCACAAGATGTGACACACCGCCGCGAAATATCTCTTCGGGAAAACATGTCTTGAAATCTTTTTGTTTTTTAACTTTCCTTTCTTTTTTTTTTTCTCTTTCAATAAAGTATAATATCAAAGGAAAGAACTCGGACTTAAAAATAAGATTTCGAAAGACAAACCGGACAATAAAACTGCCTCATATATCTTTTATAGTCTTTATTATCTTTTCCGGAGGTATAATATGTTTAAAATTATAACTAATATGGACAAGAAGAAAATAACCATATGCTGCAGAAAGCATTGAGTAGCAGGCATCTGTACGCAGGGCAGGTATCAGAAGTGCATTATTCATATAGACCACGTATGTAAACGAGGACAAACCGGTATGAAATAATTCAAAGTAACCTCTTTAACTAGCCTCCGTTAATATAATTATATGATCCTATCGTTTTATTATTATGTATTAATTATTTTACAATTGAATTAACATTGTCTATTGGACTCGTGACCTGCAGAATAGTGTGAGGACTCCACAGTGCAGGTGTATCGTCGAGTTGTTTTTTCTCCCGGACCTGAGTACTGTATATTAACGGCAAGATGATAGTTAGTAGCAGGTATTAGCCTTCATAACCGTTACTTAAATATTTAACGGCCGGCTGCCTTTGGAGTTTTTCTTCTTAAGAGATTACAGCAGAACTACTTGTACGAAGTTTCTGGCGAACAGGTCTATCTATCATAAAGTAAAACCGTACAATTTTCGAGCAATGTTATATTTTTCTCCACTTACAATTTGCAGAATACAATAATAGATAGTGCTTAGTTCTATAAATATGAATATAATACACATTTGTATTTCAATAAATTTGACAAGATCAAATTTAATGAGATCAGATCATTTAGATATAAGACAAATAAATATTGTATTTTTTTTTTTTTATAATATTACTGTATTACCAATTTTATCACTGTCTATCTAATACTTAAAGTAAAATCTTGATCGCCTAATTTTATATTACAAACTATTATTAAATAATGTAAATGTATCTTTAATATCTTGGGCGAGACTATAATTCAATTGTAATCTGAAGAATAAATTATTAATTCATTTTAAATATCTTACTCATCAATGACAATTTATTAAATAACAGCTTTTATTACAAACTTACTATTAATAATTTTAGAACTATTATTAATTATAATTAACATATTTTAATCTCGTTTTCACAGCCTCATAAAAATTATTTAAACAGTTTATTGAGGCAGGTCAGGTATAATGTCGTCATATTAACTTATAATACACTAAAAACAAGTAGAGAACTCAAAATTATTTATTAATTTATTTACACAATTTTATGCTTACTTACTTATATTTTTCACTATTTCATTTAAATATAAATACTTTAATTTGCACAGTTTGTTCCACAACTATCGTTAACTTATCAACAATAACATTATTTATTTATCATACGTCACTATCGTGTTTGGCATATTATTACCATTACCTCAAATTTAACCTTATGAATCAATCACAAATTAATTTTAGTTAAATTTTTTGCATAATGCTGGTTTAAGTTTATGATGTATATTTATTTTTGATAAAAAATGTGGGACTGTGAAACTAAGATGAACAAATACTGATTATAATTTGTAATGGTTTTAAAATTGTTAATAATAAGTTTTTAATAAAGCTGTTATTAAAATAGATCTAAGAACAAAGAGTAAGATAACAACCAATGAATACAAAAAAATAAAGGAGAGAAAATATAAACAGAATGATACAAGTAAATAATTATACAGAATGAAAATAAATAAGTATCTCTTGTGACATTTATCCATTTATATTTATTAATTTTCATTCTGTATAATTCTTTATTATATATATTATAATTATTTACTTATTTCATTCAGTTATATTTTCTCTTTTTATATTTTTTTTTGTATTCATTGGTTTTATCTTACTCTCTAGGGCTAATAACCTGATGAAGGCTAGAAACTCTCGCCGAAACGTTGGCACAATTAAACAAGTTGTCTCAACATATTTATTTTATTTACTGACCGCACCCCCAACCATCTTCTCCTCATATACAGTTTTTTTATTTAAATTTTAGTTCTAGAAAGAGCCTGTGACAATATTTGTGGGTTGTTTGGAGGCTATTAGAGTAGATGACAGGCACATTGTTACCGAGATAGGAGATAGCTCTGGGCCATCAGGGCTAAATGAGATGGATTGTTAATTAGGCGTAGCTTAATGTCTATCAGCGTATAGGTTGGAGTATAGGCTCCAGGCAGGGCCACATTATCAATAATACTAATGCATGGCTTCATAATCAGTCAAAATAATTAAATAATAAAGTTTTTAACTATTCCTTAATAATTAGGACTTCAATATTAGTATTTCTATTTGTT
>NW_027108453.1:211145-224278 GCF_000696795.3 Halyomorpha halys
TATATATATATACGATGGCTTACTCCACGGTGATACTAAGTACATTTTCCCGAGGTTTACGAAAAATATAATTACAGGTTCCATATTTTTAGAAACATTCCTAAAATAGAAAACCTTTAAATGTATTGTAAAGTTAGTGCAAATGTACTTATCGTGAATAGGTAATTATTGTGAAGAAAGCCATTAATGTATGCATACTATTTTTACAGATTAGAAAAAATGTAATGTATCTACGAACTGCTGATTAATCGCCTACTTTTCCTTGTTCTTCATACATTTTTAAAAGTAGTCCTAGTTATGTTATAGGTTTGTATATGTAAATTGTTATACATTTGCTAATAATGGTCGGATTGTAGTAAGGCACTTCTAACTGCTAGAAATCGGGCTGTGTTAAGTGTTAAGTAATTATTTCCTGCTTCTTTCTAGCTGTGAGTCAGCCCTGTGGGTTCAAAAGCACTTTGGGGACCACCCAGGGTCATGAATTCCCTTAACTGAGTAAAAATCAGGCGGTCGACCGCAATTCTGTCCAAATCGTCTTGCACAATTGTTTGTTTAGCAGCTCTTCTTTACAAATTACTGCATTTCGGAACCTTAGTGAATTGGAGCGGTACAGATCAAAAATTTTTTCAATATCCAAAAAATTATAATAAAGATTTCAGGGACTCAATAATCTATTCATCCCAGTAGAATTACATTAAAATTACATACATTAAAATTTTATGATAATTATAAAATTATTTCAAAAGAATAAGGAAGCTAATGGGAAAAATTGTGGATGGAAAACAGTATCCTTTAAAATCCTTTAATCCAACTAATGAACCGTAGTAATTTATTCCGGCCAAATCTCATTCAAGGAATTTTTTTAAGCCAAAATTCGCCATTCATTATTTCGATTTAAATGTTTACTGCACATTCCTTTTTACTGAAATATGATTTAAATTTAAAATATTACGTTTTGATGGGTCAAGTTGACTGCCTTATAGGCCAGGGGCCTCTTACAGGGGACTAAATAGTGCATTAAACATTAAATAAATAAAAAAATAATTTTTAACCCCCCCTTACATCCTCGCACCTTAGATTATCCTTCATCATGTTACAAACGATGTTTCGAATCTTCAAATACAATCTTTGATTGCTAATACTAAATATAAACAAAGACAACGGGACCAATTAGCGAGAGCTAAGACACTCTCCCCAGTTCCCAGTCGAGATTCCTGTGATTAGTTGGGACGATAAGTTGCTCACGTCTCAAACTAAGTGTGCCGATTTAGAGGCACATAGCCCGCGACATAAAGTGGGAAATGTCTCAATAATCTCTCTTTGTAGCCGAATAAATTTGCAAATGGCACATTTGCAATTCTTTATTTTCCATTTCGTCAGTAAAGAAAAAGCCATAAAGCTTTACTGTCATGTCCCTCCCCTATCTCTACACATCTTCCCATACCGAGCTGCTATCTCATTGGCTGGTGGCAAGGTTGTTAGTGTTCATATAGGAGAAGTAATGAACTTATGTAATTTATTTAAATACTGAACGACTTATGATATATGAAATGTAATATTTAAAGTATAAAAAAAAAAATGTTTTTTAAATGAAATTTTATTTAAAAGCTAAGGATGTTTTTGATAAAAAAAAAGTAATTACAAAAAAATATTATATGATAGGAATTTATTATATTGAATATTTCTTTGGTCAGGAAGAATTTCCAAAAAAATGAGGACGTAGTGGAAGTTGCACATTGCAAGAACAGTGTATTTTATCAGTTTTATTTATACCTGAAAAATTAATTTTGTGCCAAATTAAAGTATAGGAAATTTCTTACCGAATGGCTCATACATAATGTTTTCCCCTAAACCTTGCAGTACCTGACATATAGTGGGGATAAATATTAGCTAGGTTAAATAAAAAACCTAACCCTAACATTCAAAAACTAATACAACGACCTTTTTTATATGGTTTAGGATTTCGGGTGGATGGGTTGAAATTTTTGTACAAAAAAGTTTTTTGTTCACACCTCCAAAATGTTTGGGTCTGGTGAAATGTTTTTTTTTTATACAAAATTATAGTCTAATTTGAAAGAAATCTGAAAATCTTAAAAACTTTCTTTTTTACCACGTACTTTGGATACAAGCCTTGATTGAATTCAAATGTTTTGGTATTCATTGGACGTAGAGTTAAACATTTTTATTTTAGTAGGTAATACAGTAAATTGTTTTAATTTGTTTATTCGGCTTCTAATTTGAGTAAACTAAGTAAGAGATTAAATGTTTGGTTAAATTATCTAGATTAACTATTATCTATACGTTTTTTTTTGTTTTTTTTATAAGATTGGGCTTAAGGCTGCCATTGAAGCACGAAAAATTCAAAAATTTTATAAATTGGGTATCTTTTTAATCATCTATTTGGGATATTTTGTTAGATACAGCATTTAATACTTTTAATTATTTTTAAAGAGATTATGTATTTAATAAGATGGTTAATTTTTTATTTATTTTCATAAACTAAAAGATGAAATTTTCAGATCAGAAAGTTTTTCGCACTACTTAATGTACTACACAACGATTGGCAAAAAATTAATTTCTTCATATCACGTAGAATTCATACATTAAAACAATATCCAGATTGTTTTTAATTCTTGAATTTTTAGATCCGGTTCTGATTTTGTTTAATTTTTACATGCTTATTTACTTTTTTGTTGTATACAAATATGTTCTTTTATGTACTGTTCAAAATAGAAATGGTTGATTTGGATTATTCCTTATTTATTCTATACTATTCCTCATTTAGGTTTTCTAACCTTAATTTGAACATCTTTCTGGTTATTCTCACTCTATCAGAAGTCTCTGATAGTAAGATGGAATGATTCTGATTTTCTTTCAATACAACTGATAATATTTGGTATATCTCAAGTGCAATTGACTGTTGCCATGAAATCATATTTCACGTCGAATAGATAGCACATGACTGTTTTCTCAATAACACTGCATTAGTTAGAGCTGATATTAAAGGTCCATTAGCCATGACTTGTCAACATTGCGAGGGGCCTGCTTTCGGTCCCACGGCTATTATTTGTGCATCGATCGCTATTGTTTCTGCGGGGAACACTCGACGGCCTGTGGGTGTTGTGTCCTTGTTAGTGCTTCGAAGGTCCTCAAGGTCTTCCGAAGTGCTTAGTTAATTAGGGTACTTGCCGATGTATACATTCGAGGGCTCTTGGGTAAAGGTATATAGAGGCACGTCTACACGTTTGCCCAACTATGACAAGTGACTGCATGCACGGTTGTGTGGATGGATTTTTTTGATTGATTTGTATGGGTCTAAATTGAAAGGTTGCTCTTCCCTTGTATTGTATGAGATTTTAGTAATTATAGTAGATACTTTAATTCGAAAGACTTTCATAAATTTGGGAAAAAAGACCACTTATGAGTGTTATTATAAGTTATTCATGATCCTAAAAATATTGGGTAGGATAGAAATTATTATATAAATGCTATAGTGGCAGATAGATTTTTTTTTTTTTAACTGCGTTAAATTGACTATGGGATAATAACCTGCAAAGTTTAATTAAAATCAATCTGAGGCTATTATACTAAAATTAAAATTATCTTTGATGATGGCTCGATCGTTGGACGAAACGTCGGACATGTAATATGTTTTAATTAAGAAGGTTATAATATTGGTGAGAATATTATAATATTTTTTTATTATTATTGACTAATGAATTTTCCATTTAACATTATAAAATTTTATAATTAATAAATTATACTTTTCATAGTTAGTAAAAACAGCCACGCAAGTTTTAAAAAGTTCAGCAAATTGAACTAGTCCATTGACTAGGCTTTCTTCCAAATTCTCTTGGTAAGAACTATATTTGGATTTGTATTCGAGATCTCTTCTGCTCTAAAAGATTTTAACAGCAGAAGAGTACCAAATGATTTAATGGAAAGTGCAAAGAAAACCTAATGCTAGCTGACATTCTGAGTACTGCAGTTCTTCAACACCTAAAAAAGTCATCTAGTTTAATAATCTCTTGGCTTAAGGCTAATAGCATATGCTACTTCTGATATTTGGTTAATCCGCACCAACGGCGTTACATTTTGAATAATGAAGACCCGGCTTTAGAGTATTATTCTTGTATGTTTAACGATTTTTTTTCAATATTTATATATGATATATAATAAATATTTTGTATTTTCCAGCTACCCGAGGATGCCTGAGCCAGCATCCGCTTCCTCATTGGCTGCGGGACAAAAGGGCGGATTGGGCGGCAGACAAATCCTTCACCTTCCCGCCCACGCCGCCTACGGACGCTGCCCCAGAAGCGCCGCCTCCCGACTGGGGCTCCCACCAGCTGGGGATGTTCATCCACCCCCAGGAACACGCACCCGCGCCCCAACCACAGTGCGACGTCAAGCCTATGCTTGGTGGCCAGCAGAAGCCCAGGGAAGGTAAGCAATCCAAAGCATTTATATCATAATAATGATGGAAATATGATAGATAAGAGCTATTTAATTTGGGTTCAGAGGATCTGAAGAAATACAATAAACTAGAAAAATAGCTCCCATTTCGTTAGATACACTTTCAGACCATTTTCCTGATTTATCAAAAAATCATTCATTAAAAATATCACTTTCCAGATTTGAGTACACTGGAGAGAAACTTCAAAATTTATTTTACTGCCAAAAGACTTCACCATAAATAAATCTACCAAATTTCATTTAAAACTCTCAAATAACGGGAGTGTCAAGGGAGTAGTGAACAATCTACTATATTTAACAAATACTCAGTTCATTGTAAACAAAATTTAAAAGAAAAAATCAACAATCCTATGGAGACGTGGAAGTGAAAATATGTATAATCATTGTTTCTTTGCTTGGTGGAGATTATTCACATCGGCATTAACATATTTAAATTCAATTCTTGTTTTGCTTTTAAAGTTTTTTTAAACATTGTATTTTAATAATTTTTTTTTTCGGGAACAAGCAGATCCTTTGATACGTGTATTTTAACTTATTTTTTTTATATTTAACTTATATTTTTTAGGCTATAATTAGAATGTCATTTCAGGAAAGCTAAAATCACTATACATTTATGAGAATTTTTCAGAAAATATATTTTTTTTTCAGTTTTCAAGGCTTATAAATTATTATGATTTTAAAAATGAACATCAGAAAAATCCCGCAGTGATGTCTGTTTATTTTATTTTATTTTAATTACATTTTTTGTTGAATGATTATTTTACTTTGTATTTCTATTTTCTTTTCTTTTTTTGATTTTAGTTATCCTGTATCTTTTTTTTTTTTTTTTTTAGAATTATTTTGTGTTTATTTATTTAAGTTTAGTTTAGTTACTTTTTGTTTTAAGTTTTATTTATTTATTTATTTTTTTAAACCTCTCCCATCCCTACGAGATATTATTTTTATCACCTCGCAGGTCCAGTCGGAAGCTACGTCGGTTACCATCAGGACTACCACTACAACTCTTATGGCCTCATGTTTCATGAGAAACAGGGTAGCCAACCTTCAGCCTCCCCTCAGCCGCAGGGCTCCCAACAGAACAGGACGAAGAGCAGAACATCCGCCGGTAGGGAGTTACTGTTTGTCCCTAACAGAGAGAAGGGTTTGCCACTCCACAAAAATATTATTAATCAAATTTTATTAATAATAATAACACGTCTTAAAAAATAATATCTCCCCTTCATATAAAAAAATAAATAAATAAAATGGAACTATATGAACTTTAAAAAAAAAAAGAGTTATAAGGATTTTCCTCTGCCCTACTGGACTTATTTTTCTAATTATTTTACAAACCTTTTTTTTTTTTTTTAATTTCATTAATATGTTTTTTTAAACATGGTACAAAGAGTTTATAAATATTTCTTAATTTTTTTTACATTTCGTTCTTGTGAAGAGTATTGAAAAGTTTTAACATAATCTTCGTTCTCCTGAACATTTAGGAAAATGTTAGTTATCTCGTTTTCAGTCTTCAATAATTATCATCTCATTAATTTATTTAAAAACTCATTGATTATATCATTATTCAGTATAAAACTTGAATGAAAAAAACAAAAAACAAATCTATATTGTATTATATACCATTAAATCCAATATTTTAAAGTCTAATTTCATAGCTTCAAAATAAAAAAATATTCAGTGAATTTTTTTATTGTTTATTTACAATCAAAAATGTATCACAATCAAAGAAACCACATTTTCAACGGAGTACTCATTCATTTAAAAAACAAAACAATTTTATGTTATTTTACTTCAGTCATTATCTCAACATTTTGGTTAGTCGATTTATAATATCCCTTAAGAAATGGAGTAATAATTTGACTAAACAAATAATCTCATTAATAACTTTTTTTTAACACCTTAAATGTGACAAAAATGGAGTGGCAACTCTAATAATTTTTATTTTTATTTTGTTAAGTTTTTTTTTTAACCTATTTTATTTTATTTTTTATTGGTTTTAATTTCACCTCACTGTGGTTTTTCTGTGTGCTGCACAAGCTTTCAATAACCGTGTGTAGTGTCACTTATGAGCTTATCTGAATCAAGAGTTGTTAAGTTTAATGACTTTTTAATTATATATATTTTTTCATTATATCAATAAATAAATAAGCTCACTTTTCATAATAAATTTAATTATTACTAATTATTATGTTAATTAGAAATGAGTTATATGGATTACAAGTAACAATTTTCTTTCAGGAATTCAATGAGTACTTTTTATTGTCGTATAATATTCCGCCATTGTAATAAGTTCCCTGTAAAATGGTTTGCAGGAGTATAATTATCCGTTCCTAGCAATTATATTCAATGGAATTAGCTATGACATGAATAATGTTTAAGGATGAAAAGTAATTTCTTAATCCCGCCTCTTAGTACAAAACGATCCTTAGCATATGTTAAAATGATAATAAAAATTATTAATATATTAAAACAAAATGCTTTAACAGTTTTGAGTCCATCAAAACCAATAATAATATACATTAATGATCTTTCTGTATCGTAAATTAATAGCTCTTCGGCTGTATAAAAATAAAACTAATTTGCATATCTAAAATTTTATCTGATCTGATATCGGAGACAGAATTCAATGAATCGAGTCTGGAACTTTGCGACTAATTCATAAAAATCTCTAATTACGAAATCTGTTAGAGGTTAATATATTTAGAGTGGATTGTACTTAAATGGAAAAATTAAACTAGTTGAGAAAAAAAAAACCTAATTCATTAAAAATGTTTTAATAATTCATAACCTCATTTTTTCTCGCGTCATTTCCTGCTTATTAGTCAGTTGCAGTATCCGTTTCAAAAGCCCTTGAAGTTCAAAAGAATATTTTTTCACTTTCGAACTTAAATTGCTTGACATTTCGATACTTCTTGATGACATACCAACTATGATGAGTTCAAAATGATTATTTTATTCAATTAATTGATAAAAATCTTAAAAGATTCTCTCAATCTCCTTCCTAATTGCTTTTTACATTAATTAAAATTATTAAATAAATATTATATATCGATGGTTGACCGTTTGTGAATATGTTTATTGATTGCTAAAGTTTCGACCTGTCTTCATCAGGGCTAAAATAAAAAGATACAAACAAATTAAAGCTTAATGTAAGAGTAAAAGAGTGACTTTAAATACATGAGATGTAAAGGTAGAAGCATAAAAAGTCTTCTGTATAAACGAACAATGATAACACCTGAATAAAATAATAAGGAAGTTAAACATAAATTGAGAAATTTAATTTACATAATAATAACATTATATTGTAAATTTTTATGTTTCTCTTTCATACTTTCTCACTATTTAATTTAGATTTAATGATATGGAAGTCTTTTTATACGTCCACCTTTATATCTCTTTTGTTTTATGCCACCCTTTTACTCTTACATCAGATTTAACTTCTTTGCAAGAATTTATTTTATTCCAGATGAAGACTATTGCGTGCCATAACGTCGACAATCAATAAATTGGAGAAAACCGTTCTCCTTGATCGTTGTCGTACCATCTCCTTCAAAATAAAATAAATATATATTTTCTTTTACCAGATTTATGGAACTTATTATTATTATTATATTTTACTGTATATATGTCATAATGAATATTTCAAATATTCAAATATTTGAATTTCAGAAAACAACAAAATAATTATTAAAATATTGTTGAATATTTTCGTAATTAATTAGTGAAAAAAAAAATAACGTATTGGTATTGTTAATAAACTTGTTGAAAAGGACAGACAGCGAGTCTCGACTCGGTAATGAAGTACCTTCACCGAAGAAGATGGTTCCGAACCAAAGAGATATAACTCAAGAATATAATATAGGAGGCCGCTCTTCGACAAGACAACCCCAGCTCAAACAGTTAAAAATTTATAAAATAAATTTGGTTGCCTTTGGGCGGCTTTTTAACGGCTCAATCCCAAGCATTTATAAAGCACGCTGGGGACATAAAACGGAAAAGCTGGAGTTGTAATTCAACGAGTCCCAGCATTCCTCAGATACCTGGCTCTTGATACTAACCATTTATCCTCGGATTTTTGTATCTTTTAGTTTTTATTCGTCCGTTCCCCCACTCCTCGGTTTTTGGGCTCCCTCCAACATATAAAGCTCAGATATTCCTTTTTTTTTTTTTTATTAGTATTTCTATAACCGAGGGTACAAAAGTGTGGACACGTTTTTTGTATTCGACGTTGATTTGTTCGGTTCCCATATAGCAGCTTTGTCTTCTATAAACTTTGTCATTTCTATGCTGACAGAAATCACTTTCAGTTATAGAATGTTTACTGTGTCTTCTTACACGTTTATTAATTCGCAGGTTTTAAATCGAAACTCGCATACCTTTATCCTGCACATTTACAGAGAATAGGTAATCTTATGAGTCGACAAGACTTGTTTACCAATTTTACCAATAATACCAAATTTCTTTTATGTATAAGAAAACCTTTAAAAAGGATCTTGCTGATTTAAATCTATACGTGAGCTATAAAAAAAAGAGGATTAATTTAATTTATTGTAGTTGTGAGTCAAGCCTGTGGTTTCTGGAGCCTTCCTGGGATCAAACCTGCCTTATAAATTGGGCACCGTTAGTTGGGTAAACATTTGGCGGTCGAGTGTGATTCTGACCAATCCCCTCTTTGTACAACCGTTGCTCTAGTAACAGTACTTCCTTACTAAATACTGCACCCTTTCAATTTCGTAGATTACAACCCCAATGACTTATTCACCAAATACTCTATTGTTTTTAAAAATTATTACTTATAATTCATCTACTTAGAATTAAAGTAATAGTAAAGAAAAAAATTACAAAGTATAAGATTTACATCACTTGTTTAGTCTTTTCTTTGGATCCTATTGGTTCTCTGAAGAAATGTTAACAAAGACGGAACGAGAAAGTTGAATGACCACATTAATGCTAGGGCAATTAGAGAAAGAACACTGCTGGTTGGCTAGGAAGTAATACGTCTGTTTGGTGCAAGGAGCATGAAAATGAGGTTGCCTTGGAAGTATTACCGATCTCAGGAGAGAGTATTGTAATAGCAGATCTCTGTTCAGGGCCTGTTACTAATGTGCACTTCTCCGGCGGGAATCAGACCCGTACCCTTTCCCTCGAAATCGATTATATTGAACTAAGAGGCAGAGATTTTGGAAAAAATATGAATATATCGATATTTTAAAAAAGATATCGATATCGTTGTCCGTGTTCTAAAGAATGCTTAAAATTTGAGAAATCTAAAATTATTTAGAGAAGTTTTATTAAGATAATATATTTGTAAATGTAATGTTATATATTAGTACAGATTATATTATATTAAGGTTGTATAGTTGTATTTATAACTAAATACAACTACGTTTTATTTATAACTAAATACAACTACGTTAATAAACGCTAGTAAGGAACTGGGTCTCGAAATAAATACGGATAAAACAAAATATATCCTTATCAGTAGACGCAGGAGCAAATTCGGTGATATAGATATGGAAGGAAATACATTTGAAGAGGTAGATAGGTTTAAATATTTAGGTTCTACGGTAAACTGAACAGGAATTAAAAGCGAGGTTAAAGGCGGGAAATGCTTGTCATTTTTGCAATTTCGAAATTGCTTAGCGCGAGCTATCTGTCCAATTTTTAATTAACCCTCCAAAAATAAAAAGAATTGAAAAATTCGTTGAATGACTAAGGATTCAGCAACCAAAATACACAAAACAAAATTATTAAAAATATCTAAGATATATTGTTTTTCTATTTTAGTAATACAAATATTTCTTGTTTTATTCTTTCTTCTTCTTCATTTTTGTTTTTGTTTTTAATAATAACTCACACCACAATTATTCGTTGTATATATTTAATACAGTTATAAATATGAATAAATAAATTTTAAAAAAATATGCTTTTAATGAAAAAATCACTTATAAGTTGGGATAGGTTTCAGTCATTAATAATTCCATTTTTATTTTTTATTACATCGACCAATTTAATTATTTTTTCTTAATTCTTAATAATAGATTTTTAAACTATATAAGTAAATACTTCAATCGATATGTATTAATCTTGATAGTCCATCCTTTTTATTTATTAATTTTTTTGGGAACCATGCAATTTAATTTAATTTTTTTTCTGAAGTACAAAGAATTTTTTTTTTGTAAAAAAAATATTTTTTTCCTTTTCATTTATTTTTTTTTGTGATCAAGAAATTACATTTTTTATTCTATACCACTAATTTTTTTTTTATTTTGAATCAATTATATTTTAATATATTTAATATCAGTTATTTGCGCTATTATAATTCTATAAATTGTTAATATACATTAAAATATTTTCCGATTTAACGTTAGCCGAGATGTAGAATGATCTCAACCTTTCAAAGATTAAAAATATGGAGGCCCGATGAATCTCCTATTTCGATATTTTTGAAAACTATCGATATTATTTACGAGAGATCGAGCAGAGAATGCTGACAGATCGGATATTACACGCCCATTTAGCCGGCTCATACTTTCAAACTGGTTGCCAAGCCCAGGCTCCCGTTAATTTGGTATCTGAAAATTATTAACGATTGTCCCTTTTCTTTACAAAGCCTTTCCGAGAATTTACAAGTTGTCATTATGTCTTTCAAGACTGATGTATGAATATCACCTATATTCTACATATTTTTTTTCCAGTATTCAGCTTGGAGCGATTAATGTGTAAAATATAGTTTATTCACATTAAACTATAATAATGATTTTTAAAATTTATTATACAACTCTATGAATTATGTACAGTTTAAAAAATATCGTGTACGTACATGTATCAATAATTCAAACAAATAATGCACGTTATTATTTAATTCTATATAGACCAACTATCACAAGGTAACAATTTTAAATGGAAATCAGTTTTTCTATATTTATACATACCTCGATAAGAAAATATATTCTATATGTAAAAAGAAATAGAGTTGCGTTCAAGAGGAACGAAAAAAGTTTTTAACTATTTATTTATTGCCAATGTTCATATATAGTATTCACACTATACTATTCATAAATATAAATACATATATACTATTCATAAATAGATCTTTATTAAAATTATAATAAAAAGATACAAAGTAGGCAAAGCTGATGTATTGGTTTAGCAATGGCTTATAAGGGAAATAGTCTTGTTGGTCGTGAGTGCTTAAGATTCGACACAGATTGGTTCACCTATTGAAGACTATCGGACTCTTTATGTGTTTTGTTTTCGCCTGACAGGGAAGTGAAAATAGAAGATTGAGACAGAAGAAGAAGAATCAAAGATCTGTCGTGAGAGGCTGTCAATAAAGGGATCCGTTATGACGGACAGTAGCAAGGAGTGACGACTAAGAAGAAGATGGCCACGGGAGACCAGCACAAAGATGCAGATGCCAGATACCAGAGAGCGGTCGTGACCGCAGGTACTGGATATTACTGGCATTATCTAGCTTCGAGGGCAGTGTGTAATTTTCATGTCATTATTTCACCGAATTAATTCTTCCGAGTCCTGTCCAGAAGAGCCTTTGTAATACAAACATCACGTTTGTGAGCTGCCGCCTTCATTAGGTTGTTGTGAAACTGTGCCTGATCCCGTTCTCTGCTCTGCCGAATTAGCCTATGCTAGCGGCTAGTTGAGCAGTCTTAATAATGCTTGTTATATCCACTTGCGTAAGTCGTGTCTCTTTATATCCTCAAAAAGAATTTTTGAAACAAGGCAATGCAATACCCATAGTGTAATCAACGAGCAACTGAATTGATGGGATGAACCATATTCCAGCCATCGCCTATATCGTCCGAGAGCCTATACTGTAAAACGAGAATAAGCTCATCTTATTTCAAACCGGTATATTCTTGAAGAATTACAAAAAATAGCCGTTTATAATAAATGGCGCCCAGATAAATTTTATATTTACAGAAAATGCACTTTATTTCCAGTTTTAAAAAAAGCTGAACTATTAAAAAAATATTTAATAAAGTTTCACCATTTTTTATTCAGAGCTCAATATTTTTAAAGGCAACACCATTATAAAAAATATAAAGTATATGACCTTATTTTGAATTAATGTAAATTTTATAAAACTGAAGCTCCAAAAAGAGTTCTTTATGTCCAATAGTTTCCGAGATACAGTACTTAAGAAAAGAAAAAAAACAGCTTTTATATCAAGAAATCAACATTTTAGTAAATATCACGTAACTCGGATTGCAATGAAGATAATCATTATGAACTAAATTATTGGGCATTTAACTCACTATTTAAGAAGTTTGATTAAACATCTGTTCGTCTAATGAGATAAAGTTTTTAAAAATCAAAACTTTTTTCCAATGAGAACAAATCATAAGACGTATATATATCACTATATTAGCACTAAAATTGAAGCTAGATAAACGTAAAAAGTTTATCTTTTGCGTTTATCGTCGTAGCATTTGTAGTGTGCGAAACGTTAGGATAAATTTAAAAAATATTGATTTTTTTTATATTTGGAGGAAAAAATTTTTTTGAATAACTGTATTTCAGGAACTATTTGATCTGCAGATATCAACTGGCACACTTAATTTGAAGCTAGACGAATACACCATAGAGTAGTTTATCATCATTATCTTCGCAGAATTTGTGGTTTTCATGATTCTCTC
>NW_027108453.1:224378-234811 GCF_000696795.3 Halyomorpha halys
ATATAAAAACAATAAATGTATTGAGCCCAGTATGACAGAGATGATTGAAGACCTCGACAGAGCAGAACATGACAATGGCTATCGTTGCGATGATGGACATTGAGCCGAAGCGGAGGGACATCCTGCTTCCTCTTCCAGTGACAGTGTCCTGTTCCTGCGGTCCACCTGCCATTGTTCTACAAATGCAATGGACGTTTGTTTTTGATACCCCTCCAATCAAAAATGATACCTCTTCCAACCTTTCGCTGGCTATTACATCTGTGGAGAGTTCTACTGAATCCGTTTGGTTATTTCCTTCGAAACATTGTTAATCCTCGCAGTACTCATTACTACCAGGTATTGCTTGAATTTATCGAATTTCGTGAGTAATTTCTGTTGAATCCTTTCGGTTGTTTCATTCAAAACCGTCACAATTCCGACATCATACTTTAATTTTTTTTTATTATTTATCGAAAGTTACAATTTAAAAAAAAAATGCAATAAGTAAATGTTTAATCTTAGGAAGGAACCACCCAATAGTAATATAATCATTAGATTAAATTAGAAGATCACATGACTATCTTCTTTTCAGTAGCCTCGTAGGATTATCAGGGATTGTTAAGGATGAGAGATTAAGAACTAATAGGTTTGGGTGGGTAAGGATTTTGGTATGAAAGGAGATATATCTATTTCGGGCCTAATTTGCAAGGAACGGGATGTTGAGGTCTTTATAGATGAATTTATTTGTCACTTTAATTATACGTTTATCGGTCAACTCCAATTTCAGTCCAAAATAGCTTGTCCTAGGTCAGTCTAGTCTGTTTATATATAATATAAGAAAGGGAGCTGTTTTTGAACCTTGCATTACTCCTTCCAAGATTGTTCTTATTGAATAAATTTCATAGGTAGAGAAACTGCGAAAATTAAGAATTAAGATTGAGAAAAGGAATGAGAATGTAGATCAATGGATTTATTAGAGATATGTTACTAAATGCTAAAAATGATTTTAAATCTTGGAATAAATTTTCTGATTCTGCTATCATGAATCTCCTTCGATAAAAAACAAGCAATTTCAAATTACAACATTCGTTGCCAGTTTTAAATGCCTAAATAAGAATTTTAGAGAAGTTATTGTACCAAAAATTAACCACCCCATTATTACCAACTTTTCTTATTATATTAAGACAAGATTATCGGTTCCTTATTGAAATATGAAAGGGACCCCAAGGCCGAAATTGGTCCTGAAGCCTAAACGGCCTAGGCAAAAAGCCCCAGTGCCCTAGAGCTAATCATAGCGCACCTGAACCCTCGGTGTCAGCTGATTGGCTCTAATAGCGGCCGAATTATGTTAAACAGCTCAGCGGCCGGGTTGGTTTTAGGGTAATGACCCCTTTCCAGTCTTCGGTTTGCATTTTAAAACTCTGTCATTATATCCTATAGCGCATTCAACATACCTTTAATTTATATATGATAATGTGAAAAACGTGATCTATATATTAGAAAAATCTCATACCATTCAAACGACATAAAAGATACTTTTATAAATTATACGAATTATATTTATATACTCTGCCCTCCTGTCCTAATGTATCCTTTCTAGATACACCACTAACGCCTGTTGAACAGATTCGATACTTAGGACTCCATCTTGACAAGAGACTTACTTGGAATCCACACACAAGACTGAAACGACAAGAAACTGCTCGTAGATTCCTATTGCTACAACACTTACTTGACAAACGCTCTAAACTTCCCATTCACTACAAAAAATTAGTATACACTACAATAATCAGACCAATTTGGACATATGGAATTGAGCTCTGGGGCTCCACCAAACCATCAAATTCTTCCCGCATCCAATCGTTACAATCCAAAATCCTACGTAAAATCCTCGATGCTCCTTATTACGTCACAAATAAACTCATTCATAAAGACCTTAACATCCCATTCGTTGCAGATTTGACCCAAACCAGATATGCGTCTTTTTATTCCAAACTCCTTAACCATCCTAACCCATTAATTCTTAATCTTTCATCCTTAACAATCCCTGATAATCCTCCGAGGCGTCTGAAAAGAAGATGGCCACGAGACCTTCTAGTTTAAATTAATGTTTGAAGTACCACCAATGGGTGGTTCCTTCCCAAGATTTTCAAGTGTATATGAAACATACTACATATTTACTTATTGTATTATTTTGTACAGTTGTAAATTACAATAAATAAATAATTAAAAAAAAAAAATTATATATGGAAACTATGGGAGAAAACAGGCAATGTACCATCTTATTAAAAACTAATTTGCTGGGTAAATATAAATGAATGAAAGTACAATGTTCTTAAGAGGAAAAAACTGTTCTATAACTGTTAAAAATTATAATTAACTATTAATAGTAATGATTGATAATAATTATCTATAGAGATTATAGCATAAAATTGAAATAAACACTCATTAATGTAAATATACAACAAAAAAAAATTCAAGGAATTCTTTCAGCATAGCTGTGTATTTCCCGGCGGCTAGTTTTTGTGCCTGTCTATTTGATATGAGAAAGTTGCTTGAGAATTAGGAAGGACTAAGACAATCCACTCAGCAACAAAGCTAGCTAATGGACGGGTTCTCACCCAGAAGGATCTGTGGGAAAAGTTTGTAAGCTGAAAAGCCTCGACTTACAAACTACTATAAATTCTATTGGCCCATAAAGTGAAGCACATTAAGGATGCGAGCGGACTCCCAAATGGGAGGGCCAGCGAGTCAGCAGTTGACGGGAAGATTACACACTAAGAGGCGTAAGGTTCCCTCTAACCCATATCTCTCTGCTAATTGGTACGGTAGCTGATGGATACGTCACTGGTTCTCGTCGCTTCTCGGAGAAAAAGATAGATTGATGAGCCTTTAATGGAGCCAAAAATTGATACAAAGGAAAGCGTAAAATACTGAAGGATATTTGCGTTTGTTTTTATTTCTTTTTATTATAATACAGTGACCAATATACCTCTTCGAATTCATCATAAAAACATCTCAGGTATCTAGAGAGAGAGGGGTAAGGGAAAAGGATATTTAAAGCAGCAGTAGACAGAAAATGGCCGAAATAGTATAAATATTTAACAATACATTTGTTTTTCAGAGATTTAATGAATAATCTTAAGAGGGGGTTAATTAAAATAAGCCTAACTAGACTAAGTCCGACAGAGATACGTCAAATCTTATGCTAACTTAAATTTAAAACTATATTTATTTGTAGTTTTAGATTAACATGACAACAAAGGTTTAGTGAATCCTGGGGTTTTCTACTGATAAGACAAAATAAGATCGGACCTCATTTTACTATCTACGTCGATTCCTTGAACTTCCTTACATATTGTTTCACTCCTGATGGATTATGCAGTCTTCAACTTTTCAACTATGAGAATAGAAACTAGAATTTTCGATATCTAAAGATATATATTTCTTAAGATAAACGTAATAGTATAATAATAGAATAACAGCATTGCGTACAATATTCGGCATAATAATAATATATAATAACCTTAATCATATAATAGTAATAATTACGTAAAATATAGAGTAAATGTGTCACGTAAAAAATACAGACCGAAAACGATGAGTTAACTTGAAGAATTTACAATGCTACACTACGCTGAATTGCGCCCGCTAAACATAATTAGGGTCATAGCATAGCGGCAAATAAGGTGGGCTGTAAGGACTTAGTAACGAGCTAATCCCTTAAATGTTATTAAACACTGAATCGACGGGTAAATGTTTGAGGGTTTGACCGAAACGTAGATGGGAGGATGCTAAGATTGATTCAGTAAATTTGGGTTTGGAGGAGAGTTACTGGACAGATATATATATATATATATATAGAGAGAGAGAGAGAGAGAGAGAGAGAGAGAGAGAGAGAGAGAGAGAGAGAGAGAGAGAGAGAGAGAGAACGATTGGTGGTATCGGCATCGAACCTTCGGTTTCGCTTAGCCTTTATTTTGTAGGTTTCGACGCAGATAAAACAAAATACAAATATTGGACGTTAATGTAATTACCAATACTTATATATTGTATGAGTCACAATAGTTGATGAATTAATATTATTTGATCAAATCGCAATTATTTCTTTTAGAAGCTTCGTGGTATGAATTAAGTGCTACGTAAGGAAAAATGCTGTAGATATAAAATAAATTATGTAAGGACAATAGACTATCAATTGTTCACTGTCATTTGTTTTATTTTTATACTGCCTTTTAACATTTTAAGTGACGTCCGGCGATGGTTCGTCGAACACTGGGGACAAACCACACTCTCAATGTCGAAGTCCATTTGTGTTATGTGTATGTATTTTTAAGTGAATACTACCTTCATTTTTTATTTATTTTTTTAATTTTATGAGTTATTTTTAGTATACATTATATGTTACATTATATTAACTAAACAAAATGAATAACGAACAGACATGAAAAAACAAATAACAATATGTCAATATCGATCCCTTGGTTTAGAGAGCTTTATCGTGAAAGGACAAAGTGGATAGATAATTACTCGACACCAGTCATCTTGTTCATTAACATAATGACTGTAATCGACTGGCATAGGGCACTAACATCGCAGCGGTAGGCAAATCATCTTTTCACTTTTATCGCCATTCCCACAATAACAAAATGGAAATTGAATCTATTATGAGGGCCACTTTCGTTTGTTTATGCAATTATGCCTCGCGTGAACGAACTTAGCGAGAAATTTCGGCAGTAATGTACAGTGGTTAATATAGGAGTTTTAATAGTGAAATTATGCTTGTTTGCATAATTTTAACTTTCTTCATTATTCCAAAATCTCAAAGTCGAGTAACTGAGTCACGTTTCTTTACCCTACTACTTCTATACCTTCAACAACTGCTCCCCCCCTCCCGAAGTGTTCCTGTCGTACCTGGAGGTGACGATCCTCCAGAGTTACGAGGTACTCAAGGACAGGGGACGATATCGACCGAAGGTGTTTTTTCGAGCACGTGCGAGCCCATTAAGTTGACATATGCTCTCCTAGCACACGATAGCACTAAGGCCATTAGGGCTTGTTTGGGTAACCACTGTTTTAGGCTTTAATCGACTGTCAGTAAGGGTTTATGTCGATCCATATCCGTCGGGAATCGATGTGTCTCGGGGGACATTTGAGGTCGTTCGTTAAGGACCAGTTAATGGATACTGTTGAGTCTGAATTGACGCGGTAACTGGTTAGAACTGATATGGAAAGGCACTTGTTCTAAAGGGCTGGTTTGTGAGGTTGGGCGAGGGACATAGTGAATTACTTTATATCACTTCCGTAGAAAATATCACTTTTCTACCTTAAAGGAAGGAATTCGACAAATGAATTTCCAAGAAGAAGAAAAATCACAAGGAAATTACAAGTTTCAATTCCGGTTCCTAAATTCTTGCTAGGTCTTTTATAAAAAATATTTCAAAGTATAAGTAGTTACAAAATTACGTCGGCTGAATAAGTCAACTGGAATAATTGGGTTTTAATATCATGACCTGGTTGAGGCGTTTTAACGGAACGTATCAAGATTTTGTGCATTAAAGTCCTAAAATTTACCGTTTTCCAGATAACGTACGATAAATTGGCGCCCGACGCACGAACCCTCTATAACTCCAGCAATAGCTCTCCTTGTTTCACAGTTGCCCAGAAGTACTTATCAAATCGGTGTTTAGGTTTGTTTTACCATTAAAGTGAAGGAATTTATCCCGGTATGTCAAACTAATTACCTATTACGTAAACTTACTTACTTCAACATTGTCGTTATAAAGAATATAGATTCATTATTAAAACTTTCTAGGTATTACTATATTGTTTATAAAAATAAGTAATATTTTTTCGGTATGCTTCTTATTTCAAATCTCAGAAAGGAAATCATAGACATTCAACTGTTTTGTTTTGTTACTTTTCCGTGATGAACTACCAATAAATTTATATTGTAAATCAAAGTTTTAGAATATAATTGACGTGTTTAATTTTTATGCGAATAACCACACGATTTAGGTGAATTTATTTTAACTCCTTCCCCTTTCTTTATAGTTTAAAATTATTGGGGTTTTAAAATTATTGTTATAATGGAGGAAGGTAAGGGTATACTCAATAAGGTACAGTAAACATACCACGTATTGTGTCCCTATTGTACTAACACAGATATTTTTACTATGGCTTAAAAAAAAAAACATGAATCAGCTTGGAAAAGTATGCTAGCAAAATGATAATAAGTATTCAAACTATAATAAGGGCTTAACAAGGGCTAAAATAAGAATAAAAACGTAAGTGGAAAAATAAATTTAAAAAATATGAAATATATATATTTACATTTATTTATTTCATTGTTTATTGTGTTATATTATAACCTGTCTTATATTTATAGGTAATGGTAATAGAGATCACAGAGTTCATTAATCCTATATCTACAGATTAAAAAAAAATTATATCTCTACCACTACAACACGTAAAGGATTAGGCGTGTATTACTTTATAAGGAAGTACTGTAACTAGACCAACGGTTATGGAAGGTGGTGATTTTGTCAGAATCACGCTCGACCGCTAGATTAAGGCTGGGTGAATCCCGGAGGTTTCCCAAACCCACAAAGCTGATTCACAGCTTCAGTGAAACAGAAAATAATTATCTACTACAGCCGGATTCGGACTCAAGTCTTTAAAGTTTGTAGCACAGTGCCTTACCAATGAGCAATCCACTCATATTTACCATAATATATTATATTAAATGATATTAAAATAATAAATAGAAGAAAAAATAAAAAATAGTAATAATTAAAAAATAAGTATAAAACCAAATTAAACTTAAGCACATAACATCTTAAACACAATCATTCCTATTTACATTAGTTTGGGTAACTCCGAACTTTTTCCTCACTCGATGAGGAAAGAGCAGGACTCCTGAAGGCCCCGGCGCTTTTCTCTCAAACATCTTACACGTCACGTCATATTTCTTCACATTGAGCTAAAAATTCATTTATGAAATTCAAAAATACCACCAGTAACAATCATAATAAGAAAACATACCGGGAACGTACAAAGCCGATCGTAACGCAATTCTGACCATGATACCATTACATTGACAGTGAAGACAGAAGTAAACGCAGACAGACTCTCTTGTAGAGTTCTATATATCTAACCCTGAGATGGTTCATTAAACGAAAATAAAAATGGACGAGATGGGTGACATGACAGACAGGTAGAAGCTCGTTAAGTAGTGTCAGTCCCTTTGTACACTTTTTCCCCCTGCCTTGTTACCATGTGTAGCTCGTCCTGCAATAAATTGCCTTCCAGCCAGCTCGCCCGTCCTATTTATTTCCTCTTTCAATTGTATTATAAATTTATTAGGGATAGTTTTTCTCAAGTTTATCTGTAGATTTTCCTGTCGTATCTGTATATTTCTCCTTTCGCGTAAAGAACTGTGCCTTACATTGATGTCTCGTGTGTAATACAGGAACGTGTTGCTATTATCTACACCAATTACAATTAAGACCTTAAATAACTTGATAGTTTCAGATCATAAACAAAAAAATAAATAAAATTATCAGTCTAAAGTGGAAGGAAATATCTCGCCAGTGTCGACGTCGGTCTGGACAGAAAATCACATCTCACATCAGTAATCCCAAATGACACGTTGTAAACCCAAGATATTAGGGCAGTACCTCTTCTAAAAAATAAAGTATCTCTCTATCATAACCTTCCTCTATTGTCCAGTTGTACTTATAATTTTTCTTTTCTATTACATAGCCCTACTCTACTTCAAAGAAACAGTGAAGCCAAAAAGGCCACGTCCAAGAAAGGAAGGTTCAGATTAATAGGAATATCCGCCAATATAATCTAAACTGAAACAGAAGGCAGCCAGTGATTGGCTCGTACTCTTCTCTAACTCCTCTGCCACGCCCCTGAAAGGCACATAAGGCTCGCTTTTTTGGCATCGCTTTTTTTGCTACCTTACCCTCTCATTATGCACCTCGCTCCAAGTCTATTACTTTCTTTTTTTTGTTTAATAATTTATGTTCTCCTGCTGTACGATTTTGGTTCATTTATTCCTAGTTTTCTGCAAATCAGATCTTTGGATACAACCTTTCCCAGCTGTGTGTTGTGTTACCTCCCATTTTTTAAAAATATGTATCTGAATGTCTTGGATTGATGAGTTGCCTCTGACTTTTGAATCATTGGTGCTAGGTGTACTTTTCTTTTATTACATGTGAAATTAGTGATTTGCTGTCCCAATGATGCCTAAATTGGCGAAATATCGACTGGTGAGTTGTTAGATATTCAACGTTTTGTGATGGAAAACTTCCATTTGCATTCTAAAATTTTTTTTGTGTTAGTAAAATTAACCATTTTCTAAAAATCAATTTGTTTTGAAAACTCATATTTTGTATTTTTTTAAATATAGTTTCGTAAAAAATACTATTTCTTCGAAGTCTGTAGCGGTAAACCAGTAGCGAACGACACGCCTGCATATATAGCGTTACTCAGTCATTACCGAAGAGGCCGTAGCGTTAACTAAAATAAGTAGGATAACAAATTGCCCCGGTAAAAAGCGGTTACCGTAAGGACAAGAGATGGTATCAAGAAGGCAGATGGCTTGGGAGGCTCAAAAAATACCGGCAACCGTGGCTCTGTACTTCCTCTGCTTAATTACCGGAAAAGTGTAATTAGTTGTGGATACATAATTCATGGATACGGAGGGGGGGCCTTTGTTCCCTGCCAGCGCTTGCGGAACGGATTCCCGCTTTCTGGGTTCTGTTCCTCCGCTTCTTTTGGGTATTCTGTCTGGGTTTCATAATGTCTACGTCTCTAGGAAGGGGGAGGTTTGGAAGGTGTTTTCCAGAAATAGGTCGCAAAAACTCTAGGCTCATTTCCTCTAAAAACTACAATTTATAAATTTGTATTTGTTATTTAGAGACTCATCAAGGATTATGGTGAAATAGAAAATTATTATCTGCCACAGCCAAATTCTAACCCGAGTCCTTGGAGTTTGTAGCACAGTGCCTTACCAATGAGCTACCCACTCTCACTAGATTATATATAATGAAAATATAATTTTTTATTTGACATACAAAGATCTCTCTATTTTGTTATATTTAATACAATTAATTATTTTACCTGTTTAGCCTTAATCGTCGAAAGAGTCATGGAGTATATATATATATGGTAGAGGCACTCCTATGGAGTGGAGGTCGATTGGAGGACGAAAGTGAGCCTGGACGAAAGCGATCGAGAGACAGTTCATAAAAAAAGGTGGGGCTAAATCGGAGAGTAAATTGGCCTCTCTGTTACATAAGGCACCTCTAAACCAGCTCCTCATTATATGGGCCAATTTATGTAAATAATAGCAGGCCCTTTATACAAATAATAATAATAAACGCCAATAAATGCTATTTATTCTCTCATTTATGGCCTTTAATCTAATTAATTGCTTATTTACATAGGACCCAGCTTATTACTAGGTGCCCCCGGGCGCTGCCCTATTTAAACATATTTCTCAACCGGTGGCTGCGTAACACACGTGTTGTTAAGGGAGCTGTGGTATAATTGCAACTGGAATATTGTTTATAGTCCCGCTATGTAGCTCGATTGTCTACTTCCATTGTATGTCTACAAATACATGAGGGCACTCAGTCCATTTACTAAATTATACAGTTAAGATCTGCAGTTAACCTGTGGCCCCCGAATCTTTTAAAATGTGTTATTAGCTCCAGTTATATACGATCGTAAGTATGATTAGCTCTTGATTGTATGTTTGAAAAAAAAATATCTCATTTAGTTTCAACTTATGATTTCGTGTCTTTATAGCAGCACATATAAGGACATTGGCACTAAATCTGCATTACGTAACAGAAACGTAGATATTACATTAAGTTAATCGTTAATATACGAAATGTCATCTCTTAGTGTATGAAGAAAATTAAAAAACTGGAAGATGGTCAGGGCTTCATCCTTCAATGTAAATCTTCTTCAGGGCAAAGAGATGTTAAGGTGGAGTTATAAAAATACATTAATTAAATGTATTTTATTTTTGTCACTTCTTATACTGTTACATTTGCTTTGCCAACTTACATCTTTTTATTTTAGCCTAGAAGAAGGACCTTTATTCCAAGGCGAAACGTTCGCCATTAATTGTTAAAAATTAATATTATTTTTTTAACCGCACCTTTCTTGTTAACATACGTTCAATCATCTATATGTAATAAATGAAATGATATTATTTTGTAATCAAAATAACTTCTACTGGTATTTACATTTACTTAGATACATTTTTTCCAACGCTGAATAAAGTTTTTACTCAAAGAAGCTTTTAGACATTGAATAAACTCCAGAAATAAAAATTTTAACTAGGTTTAGTTTTAATTTTTGTTTTTTATAGTACATCTAGCCCACCGAAAGAACCTTAGTTACTGATTTCATAATTCTCTAAAATTTAACTA
>NW_027108453.1:234861-241425 GCF_000696795.3 Halyomorpha halys
TGGCTTCGAAAACATAAACTCGACTAATTAATAGTTTTTACCTTGTTTTCATTTTAGATTTTTTTTATTACGTTAAGTAATCTGAAAAAATGTGTGACAATTCAAGTGAGCTCCACCATACTCACTTCTGTAGAAAATAAGATAAATTTTAGAAAATTACAAGATCCATGACTACCCACCGTTTTTTTCGAAACGCTAAATAAAAAAAGAGGTGAAATTTTCATTTTCCGAATTTTTTTTATTGTGTAGTATTATATTCTTTCTTATATTTATAGACAATGGTAATAGCTCATTCACACCATATTTACAAATATATAAATTAAATGATAACAAAATAAGAAAAAGAAGAGAAAAAATAAATAAATTTAAACTTATAGTAAATTTATATGGTAAACACAATAATTCTTATTTACAATATTTACATTCAGCCTGAGAAATTCCGAACCGATTTCTTCCTCTCACTTGTGTAGGAAAGAGCAGGATTGCAGAAGATCCCCGCGCTTTCCACTCAATCCCGTCTCTGTTTCTCAAGTTAATTAATTAAAAGTTTAAAATGTATGATAATATTTGTTGAAATATTCCATATAAGGTATAAACAATGTAAATGTCGTTACTCTTGCTATACCTTTTTGAACTTATAGTGTTACTGGTTTTTAAGGTTCGAATATCAATTCTTTCTTTTAATTTTGAGTGTGATCTACTTTTCATGATAATTATCATAAATATAGATTGATGATTAAAGTACGCTACAATTAACCGAAGTTAGTTGAGACGCCACCCTCAATTACTGCGGAGGACCAACAACACTTGTAGTGAATCGCGGTTTGGACAATTGAAGAGCGGACACAGTTCAGTTAGAGCTGCCATTAGTGGCTCTTATCTTAATTGAGTTGATTTGGTGGGGCTCTGATTCAGTTGGGAGGGGGGCCCGAGACCAATCTGTTAGGATTATGTGCTCAACCCCTCTGTATCTACTGCTTTATTAGCCACTATCTCCTCCGACTCTTTTAGTGAAATATTTACTGTTGATTACACTCTCTGATTCGAACCATTTAACATTATAGGAGGGGAGGAAAATGTGGAATAATCACTTTGCTATTTCAATAAATAATTTATTTTTTTTAATTGAAAATTTGCTTGAACTTATCTTTTAATCTCTTCCTTGTAAAAATAATACTGATTGTTATAAAAATTTAATTATCATGTTTTTTGATGAAACAGTATTTTTAGGAAGTTAAAGAAAGTTTAGGTGTTTTGATAACTCTCTAAAATTAATTTAGAATACGGATGTTAAATCATATAAAAATTATTTTTACAAACTTAAACCCGTTAAATAAGTAAACAAGACCCAAGAGATGATAAGGTACTTGAGTAAAGCATAAATTAAATATTTGGTTAACAACCAATACCAATATACCAAAAGTACATTTACAGATTATTCACAAACCAGCCAATTAGACTGTGAGAAATTTGTGTTAGAAACAATTGGTTAAAGGTTTGATTCAAAACTATGGGCGTATGATCTTAATTATGTTGACTATGAGACAAATTGCATAATAAAATAAACCTGAGTATAATAATTAAATAATAATAATATCATATAATAATGAAATAATCTAAACATCTCATATTTTCTTGTAAGTAGACTGCCATTCTAATTTTTCTTTAAGTTAACTACCTCAGATAGTCTTATATCATCATATTATTCATCTCTATTTAGCAATTTTAGAATAAATTATCACATTATATTGCTATAATATTTAATTAGAATTTTATATGCGTCATGAAAATTATCAATCCAAAATCAAACTTTTTTTTTTTTTTAATTTCTCTAATTTTGAAGACTCCATTTATTAGAATATAATTATTCATCGTATTTTACAATCAAAACTATTTTTAACTTTAAATCATCTCGTGTAATTTTGGGTTGACAAATTTCATGATAAATACATAAAATTTTAATTAAATATTGAAGCTATGTATTATAATATTTTTTTCTAAATATTTTGATTGGAGATTAATTTGGTACAGCGCAAATGTAGGCTTCAATAAAAATAAATAAAAATGACATGAAGCTGTATGAGTCAAGTTAACCTTAATGTATCAGTAATAATAATAATATGAACCCTAATCGTCCATGAAGGGTCATGGATTCAATACTTTGTTAGGGAGCACTGTTTTTAGAACAACGGTTATTCAAGGAGGTGATTTTTTCAAGATTATGCTCAACCGCCAGATTTTCCCCTTGTTAAGGGTAACCACTATATGAGGCTGGGTGGACTTCAGGAGGGCTCTATAACCCAGAGGGTTGACTCAGGGCTACAGTGTTACAGAAAATAATTATCTGCCCAGCCGGATCCTTAATGTATCAGTAACGTTTAAAAAAAAGTATCTAATACCCAATAACTAAGTTGTTCCATTGACTGTTATCGTTTTTATAACGAAACAGATAATCATAGAATAAATAAAACCATTTTTTTCGCTCAACTGAGGTACAAGAGGTTTAACATATTGAGCTTTACCTCTATCCTCCTCCTTTTAAACATTTGACTTAGGTATCATATTCTAAAGATGTACTTTTTAGCGTTGGAACCTTGAGAATATAGCATCGTTCCACTGGATGATAACAACCGCTCTTAATATAATCCGACAATGGATCTCATGCTCGAAGGCATTTACATGAATCTGCACAGTAGAGAAGATGCAAATGCCCGGTGTGATATCTTCTTCTGTACCGTGGGCTGGAAGGATGATCTACGACCCGGCAACCGGCCGATTATGGCCTAGCGCAAACGACTCGCAATTACCCAAACAGTGATTCTCCTCCTGTTTTCCAAAAGGCAATTATTCAGAAAACAATACGGTTTCCCATTGCATATTATTTCATTTTCCTTCTTGTAGCAATATTCAAATGAGTCCTTGTGGGATGTTGGGGAGTCAGGTATAGTGATTTCACGTATGCTAATATTTACAGCCGCTTCTTGAGTTCGCTCTGAACGCACTTTGCCTTTATCTTTGTTTTCATAGTACTTCCTCTTACAGCAGAGCCTTCATGATAATTATCTGTAATTTACAGTTAACTCAAGCTCTGAACGAAATTATCGCATAAAATATATAAATAATATTTTATCTTATATTTATATATAAATTACTCATATATATTTATATATATTTGAATTGATAATAGATGTATATATTGCACAACCGCTGGACAAGTAATAGTACTTCCATACAAAGTACTGCACTCCTAATTCTTCATGGGTTTTAGAAGTACAAATTTAAAGACACAAATATTTCACCAATATTAGTAAAAATTGTTTTGGCTATTTTTTAGAAAATAGTAAAATTAGTGAAATATTTCTTCTTTAAAATTAACATATTCAATATTACCTTAAATTAATTTTCAGTAAAAATTTACTGATTTATTGTATTGAAAAATTTATTCATTCAAATCATCAAGAAAATCATGACATTAAAGTCAAACACACTCATATACGAAATAAACAGACAAGCAAGATTAATTTAAATATAATGCTTGGATGGATTGATTTCAAGAACAAACACAAGTTTACTATTCTACCAACTTGTAGAAGAGGGTGGCTGGAGCAAACCTATTTCCGGGTTCACGGTCGACTAGACGAGAATCGATAGTTAGAACGGTGAGCAACTTATAGGATTAATAAAAAGGGCAATAGGCTGTTGGGAAGGGAAGTGGGGGGAGGGGCTGATAGGAGATAAAATAAATTGAGCCTGAGTTGGGGGGGCGCCCCTTGTTGAGATAAGGCTCCGCTATCAGGGACCAGCGCCCCCCTACCAAACATCTTTCACTCCTTCCCCTATAAATATTAATGCCTGCTTTTTTGTTTTCATTATAATCCCATTTTATTTCCTTCAATGAATAAGTGCTTAATCTTCCTTGTCTATTTATTTCGTAGATGAGTGTTTGACTTTAATTTTATGATTTTATGTTTCGAAAATAAAATTTATATTTACTTATTATTATAAAATATGAATGAATACATTTTTCGATATAATAAATCATTAAATTTATATACGAAATGAATTTAAGGTAAAAGTAATTTTTTTAATTTGAAAGGAAAAAAATGTCACTTATATTAATTAATAAAAATATTCTATGGAGTGAAAAAATAGCAAAAGCATTGAATATTTTTATAAATTAATATTAGTGAAAAATTGTTTACCTTCAGAACTAATAAATCAATAATCTTTTATTTTTAATTAATTTTTTTATATGAGGTTTAAAAGCCAATCATTAATATCATAATATATAATAAAGCAGAAAAAAATTATAATTCATAAATTCTATATTTTAATTCCAGAATTATCCAATATTGCCTCATTCTCTCTTTTTCATTGCTTCAGTGAATCAAGATATAATTCAAAGTATTTTCATATAGATGGCTTACTTCACAGTAATGCGAAGTACTTTTTTCCTAACATAAGGAAAAATACAATTAAAGATACGCTCATTTAGGAAAATTACAAATTGTCAATTAATTTTTTGACCAAACAGATAGTTGTGCTTTTCCTAAAAGAGAGATGCTGTAATTGTATTTTTCGTAAAATTAGTGAAAATGTATTTAGCACTGTGAAGTAAGCCATCTATATGTTTATAACTTTATCGATATCGATATGTTAACAATTATAAAACTATCAACTAATTCAGCATTCACTACAATGTCCATAAAAATTTTCATGAAAAAAAACATGTTCTGTAGGCTTATTAATCTTATAGTACGAGATTGGAACTACTCACTGGTTACTCATAAGTTTCAATATTCACTCAAAATAGAAAAATAATAGTAAAAAAAAAACTTATTAAACTCCCGACGTTTTGACCCACATTAGAGGCCTTCTCCAGAACTACAATGAAAAAGATACAATATAATATTGAAATAGAAAAAATATTGATATTGAATAAATGAAGAGGTAATTATAAAATTTACTTTAAAAAAACCATGCATTTCTAACGCTATAAGATTTATGTAATTTTTAAAATATATTATATTGTCTTCATCGTGCTTAATATAAAATTATTTATTTTCTATAATCATTTATTTTATATGTATATAAGAATTTTCTGACAAAAGAAAACAAATTCTAAAGAGTGTGTACTTCCCAAATGGTAAATTTAGAATCCTTTCTATTGAAGTTACGCAGTAAATTGTCTTTCAGGAAGACATTTAACCACTTATATCAATTGTGAGAATGACACGATTAAAATATTTTTAAAAAAATATCATAAATAAAACATAAGGATTACTTTATTTTGCCGACTTTGTTCCGAGAAACAATAAACCGCTTATAAATATTCAGCAATGTATTACTTAAAATGTTTTTTATTAATTCTAACAACGATTATGTTGCAGCTACATTGCAGAATGACTAACAGAAATTCCCAGTTCCGCTTCGGGGTTATTAACTTGTGGTTTCTCACGTCTGATACTGGCAGACGAACGATCAAAAAAGGAAAAATCCACGCGGTCTTGATCCGAAACGAGCAGGTTTCCGATGAAGAAACTGAGGAATATTTACGTAAGATTCGTTACTAACAATCGATAATAATAAATAACAGATCGATATGTGTTGTGTAATGGGAGCTATTAGTATAGGAGAGGTAGGAGTTGTCTTGTCGTTATTATTCTCTTTCACGCCTCCACACAATTATGAAACTAGTTCAGTAAGGGACCGCTGTTTTAGTATGCGACCTTCAATATAATCTCAGCATTTTTATAATTCATCATACCATTCTTGATTCCTCGTTATATGTAATGAACAGTATAATAAGGTACTTTATACTATGTTCAATATGTTTTAATACTAAAGTTTATCCAAACTTATATTTATATCTATTATTTTTTCTCTACCACAAAAAGAAAAATATTACATTTTTTTTAATATATTTTATATCTTATTTTTCTAGATTGCATTATCATAATATCTGTAATGAATGGATCTATGGGTAATCAAGAATTATAAACTAAACATATTTATAGCTAGCAGCAACGAAAACATTTACTATAATTTTATAACATTATTATGACTAAATATATAAAATATATAAGAGAAAAAATACTATATTAGTTTTGGAATATTCCGAAAAAAAAACACGTACAAATTTTTAATTTTTAATTTAGAGGAGCTTTGGAGGAAAAATCTTAAAAAGATTCCCTGAAAATGACGAAATTTCAAATTTTGAAACTTCAACTTGTATGATCAGTTTAATTTACGTTCAGTTTATTTCACCGCTATAGGTGCAGAAGTGTTGTGGAAAACCAATTTATACATACATATACTGAAAATCCACCCCAATTTCTTTCGATGCAATTCAAAAGTCCATTAGTTTTGAAAAAAAATATAAAAATAAAACTATGGTGAATGTCCTAAGAGTTAAATAAAAAAAAATCAAGAAAGAGGTCGAATTTAATTGAATGTATTAATTATTAATTAATATCTGTAATGAATGGATCTATGGCTAATCAAGAATTATAAACTAAACATATTTATAACTAGCAGCAACGAAAACATTTGCTAAAATTTTAT
>NW_027108453.1:246725-250215 GCF_000696795.3 Halyomorpha halys
TTAAAGATTGGAAAAATAATGTTCGGAACTGTCCGAGCAAGGTATGACTTCTTCCTATACAGTGTAAAATGTTTTGTAATATCAATTAAATACGTAATACACTCTTTATTTTTCTTTAAAATCAATAATCACAATTTACAAGTCTAATATACTGTTTTCATAAATATTCAAACATATACATATATGAAAATGCTACTTTATATGTAATATTTTCTCACTTACCGAAATTTCCATATCTTCATATTGCCTCAAGACAAATTTACAAAAAGATACATATCTTGTTTCACTCGGTTGCTAAAGTACAATTTCGGCAATCTAAACATTGGTTGGGCAAATGAGACGGATTACGCAGAAAATTAACAAAGCCTGACGAACAATGCATTTGCAACGCCAGTCCCTGACACATATCCGATATTGTTCCCTCATAATAATTGGATACATATGGGGGGGGGGGGGATTTTATAATTAAGTCAGGTATAATTTGTTAAATTGTTTATAATTATAAACTATAGAAATTTAAATTAAAATTTCAGCCCGAAATTATGTTTTTTTTTTTTGCAATCTTCAACTTATATAGTATATCTGTATTACCTTAGCAAACGCCATTTTACTTCAAACCATATACCTTAACTTATATCATATCGGGAAGATATATATTACAATACATAATGATTGCGATAGCGAACTGTTAAGCAATTTACTAGCCATTATTAAACTTTCTTCAGTATGGATTACCTTTCTAATGACGTACTCCAGTCATGGATCAAACAAAATTCGATTCAGAGAATAACACTTCTTTAAATCATACTTCAGGTAGAAATATTTTCTTGTTCTGAACCCGTTGTTTTATTTTTCTAACAACTAAATTTACCACTTCATTTGCCACCATGAAAGAAGAAAATTTCAAACAATAAATTTATATTTTTGTTGCTATGAAAATTCTTCTTTTTCTTGAGGATCGAACAACGAATATCAACTTCTTTTCCTACCAAGTATAGTTAAGCAAAATAAAACAAAGACTTTGAACAGTTTTAAACAATTTTCTCTATTTCTGTTTTAGTTAGATATAAAATTCTTTCATAGTTATATATACGTTTTTTATTACTGTTAATACGGCGAAATGGTTAATTATTTCAAATAAACCATATTAAAGGTACTTTAGAGAAAGATTTTTTGAAAATTCGCTATTTATGCTCTGTTAAATTATTTCAATGAGAATAAAACTTAGATGATATTAAAGATTATTTTGTTTTACCTGGATAGACTGGGTTAAATCAAAATCGTTTGAGCAATTTCTGAGAAAATCAATTTATAAGGTGATGTAGACATCTTAGAACTTAGTCAAAAGTACTTTATTATTCAAAAAAATATATTGGTAATAAAAATGTATACATGTATAAATATTTACTATTTTATTAAAATAACTAATTCTCCTAAGAATGTATTAGTAACTAAATATTTTTGCCACTTTGATGAAATAATATTAAGAAGTAAGAAATGAGTATTTAAATCATCAATAAAGTATTGAAGTATATTTCAATCAAGAATATAATAAGAAGTATTTCGAAACATCAATGGCAAAAGTTATACAGAAATAAAAAATATATTAATTGCAAGATTTAATTTTCTTATTGACATTTAAAAATAAATTAGTAACAAAAACTAATATAAAATATATAGTTTTAAAAGCTTAATTATCAATTCTTTTGAATCAAATAACCGCAATTGAAAAATTGATACCCAAAACTGAAATGAAAAAAAAAAATATGTCGTGAATTATTTCGTTTTCTATCCTTTTTTTTACTACTGCTAGTATATTTCATCATAATTTTTTTTTTTTAAATCCCGATCATTTATCTGCCCTAAACATGTAATTTTTGTTTCTAACGATTTTTTTTTTTTTTTGAGCTACATATAAAAAAAATATATTTCCGTGGAAAACTCGAATTCGAAATTTTGTACCGGCGAAATACTTCCCCTTCCTGATTATAGATAAATGTAAGGAAAAATAATTAATTTACAACATAATTTTGCTTTGCCTAAAAAAAAAAAAAAATGTTACTAACGAATTGATATCTTCGGTATATCGACATAGGAACTACAGTGGAACATATAACCACAATTAATAACAATCGAAACCGATTTTTTTCCGATTTGTTTTGTACTACGGTCTCCTATATCTCTTGGGAATAGCGACGTTCTTATACCTGAATGTGATATTGAGTGATTAATACCAAGCATGCGAAGGACAGACAGACAGTTCTCAGCTCGCACGTGTCCTAACTCAGGGCGAAGATATTCAATCAAAGAAGTAGAAGGCGAGGGACCCCTGGTCGAGGAGGAGCGGCTACTGTCGTCGAGAAAAAACTGATTTCAATATAGTAGAGCCATTACTCCTTTCTCATTGTGTTAACTCTTCCCCTGGTCGAAGGCACAAATCACCAAAGGCAGTGTGGGTGGCTGGAAACTAATCAATTATGACTCCTTCATAACTCATGCTCCATAACAAGCCGGGTAACAATCGATTCCCGACCGCATTACCTCGTCACTCCCAACCTCGTTGGAAAATTTGTTCAGCTCAAAATTTAGGAGCTATTTATTTAAATAGGGATCATCTCTTGCGAACCGTTCACTTTTGCGTCTTGGGAAGCATGTGGTTCTCTTACTGCGATAAAAATAGCCACACTTCTTCTTGTGTTTTTTTTTATTTTCTCGGTTTCAAGGTTATAGGGTTATGCGATTGATTTTACTAAATAATTCAATTATAATACAACGAAGAAAAATATTAAAAAAATTAAAGGATAAAATAAATGCTATCACTTTTATGCTTTACCTTCCTTTTTGCTACTAAATTAAACATTATAAACTCCCTAACCGCCCAAACCCACTCGTTTCTAACCTTGCTTCCTCTTCCATTCCTGGCAATCCTCCAGGGTGCCTGAAAAGAAGATGGCCTCGTGACCTTATATTGTAAACTGTTTTAGAGTTCTACTACTGGGTAGTTTCTCTACATCCTGTATCATAACATATGTCATTATGATCAAATTTACTGGTTGTATTTTTTTATACAGTTGTAAATATCAACAAATAAATAAAAAAAAAAAAAAAATTAAACATTAAATCTAATTTAAAACACAATCTAGACTAAAATATATTTCCAGCAACATTACGAAAATCTATATTTAATTGATTAATTAGAAATCAAATAAAATCCTCAATGATTTTTACTATGTTATTTATGAAATTGTCCCTAAAGATACTATATTAGCTTATGCTTAATATTCCCACAAGGAAAATACATTTTCCTATATTGGCAGTTGATAGATTTTTTCTGTTAGATGTATCAGTCCAATTATTATTGATTAAAATTTGAACAAAAATATGAACTCTTTCTCTTGTATTTACTAGAGAAAGAGTTCATATTTTTGAAAATACATGAAGGCTAGTAGTATTAAATAATAAATAACATTTAAATAAAGCTAAATACAAG
>NW_027108453.1:250265-255297 GCF_000696795.3 Halyomorpha halys
TAATCAAGAATTATAAACTAAACATATTTATAACTAGCAGCAACGAAAACATTTGCTAAAATTTTATAACATTATTATGACTAAATATATAAAATGTATAAAAGAAAAAAATACTATATTAGTTTAGGAATATTCCCAACAAAAAAATAAATAAGCAACTGAGATTCGTTAATAGATTATTAAACTCACTTTTATTTTTCAGATCAAAACTAATTTAATTCTTTCATTAATGCTTATAAATTTGGAAAAAAATTACGGAGATATAGAGAGAAAAGTGCAGATGTGTTGTGGAAAACCAATTTATACATACATATACTGAAAATCCATCCCAATTTCTTTCGATACAATTCAAAAGTCCATTAATTTTAAAAAATATATATAAAAATAAAACTATGTGAATGTCCTAAGAGAGTGAAGGTCAAATATAATTAAATGTATTACTTATTATTAGCTTTAAATTTTATTTACACATTGTGTACCTACATACTGTGTAGGTACAAGGATCCGGGTTTGAGTTCGGCTGTGGCAAATAATTATTTTCTGTTTCACTGTAACTGTGTGTCAGCACTGTGGGTTCGGGAGCCAGCCGAGGTCTACCCAGCCTCAAAATTGGGTACCCTTAAATGGGTAAAAATCTGACAGTTGAGCATGAGTCTGACTATACCTCCTTCCTTAACCATTTGTCAATTAACAGTACTTCCTGAAATAGTATTGAACCTCTAATTCTTCATGAGTTGTAGCGTTACAGTTTTGTTTTTTTTAAAAAAAGAACGAATTGAGATAAAATATTTATCCAAATAAGAAATATGTATTTGTATTTTATTAAATTCCCATCCGATCACGGTACCATTACGTCTTGAATCAAATTATGAACCTTCTCCAAATCAATCCAATGAGATTCAATCCGAGCCGATATGGTTGTCCTTCAGGCTTAACCACAACTTGTCCCAGGAAGGAGATACCATCTACCCCGTGCATTTCCAACTCCATCGCCTTTTCATATTCCGGGCTGCAATCCTGTCCTTGCAGCTCCGGACCTACCGGGTGAGGCAACGGCCGCCCGGGGGAAGGGTAAGTTGCAATAAAAAGTCGAAGTTTACCAAGACGACCTTGGACCAATGAGAACTCTCGTTGCATCATGCGAACCCCCCTCGATAACAGACAATGGGCTCGCCCTTCCAAATCCTCTCCCACCTTCAGCTGTCCGTGTAACGTCAACTGTTATATTTCTGGTACACTTGACTTGATTATTAGTCCAAGTATATTTTGGTTCAATTTATAAGAAACGTATAAAATATTTTTATACATTTTTTTTCTTCGGTCTTTGATGTTGAAAAGCTCATTCCTTTGTAGTGGATTGAAAAATAAATGGGTCAAGGTTACTAAAGTGATATGACGTTTCTAGGCAGGAAAAAAAGATCTATTAAAAATTAAAAAACCCTAATATTTTTTAATTTAAACTATTAGGCAACTTTTAGCCATTTTGGAATGAAGTAAAAATAAATTTAACAGCTTTGATACTTGGTGTCCATTGTTTCAAAAACTTATTGATTTTTTTTTATTGAATTTATTGCATTTTTATTTAAAATGGCAATTTAGATTCAAATTGAGCATTAATAAAATTTAAAGGAGAGTCTTTCGTGAGAATGATGCTCATGAATGTTATCGCCGTTGCATATTTTAAATTAGGATCGACACAAAATATGTTCTTAATATCTAGTTTTAACCCCTAGTTTCAAAAAAAAAAAAAAAATCACTCAAGTATATGGATGTTTAATCACAATCATAGCTTGGATTTAGTAACTTTGATTTGGTAAATGAAACAATACAACTAAAGCTATCATTTAATCGAATTCGAAAATTATAAAGTCATCCACTTTACTGAAACAATAAAGCGGCTATACAAGATACCATTGTGAGGTCGAATTATCAACTTTGAGATCATCCTTCGATTCACCATTAAGTAAGATTTGAAATTAGTACCGACACAATAAGGTTACGCAATTTCCATCTCAAAGGAGCGAGCACTTTTTTGAGGCCAATTTTCTAAAAGTACTAGTCTTCGAACTAACTCATTATGAATAATCGACTTTCGAAACTTACGGTTGTGCACTAGGGCAATTACAATTCGGAAAATAGTACGGCTCACTATCTCCTATCGCAATATTGGTTATTGGAACAACGTTTGATTACCGAATCATAGGATTCATTTCGACGGTCTTGCGCCTACTCATGAGGTATATGTCTTCGGGGTCAATGACTTTACCTTCGATATATTTATCGCTATAGAATAATAAATAATATGATATTTGTTTATTTTATTATAGAGGGACGAGAGTGCGTCAACTGCGGAGCGACCTCAACGCCACTGTGGAGGCGAGATGGCACAGGACACTACCTCTGCAACGCCTGTGGCCTCTACTACAAGATGAACGGCCAGAACAGGCCCCTTATCAAACCCAAAAGGAGACTTGTAAGTGTTAGTGCTTTTATAGAATTTTAAAAATGTAGATTTAAAAAAAAAAAAAAAAAAAGCCAACCTACTTATAACAATATATTAAGTGAGTTTCATCTTTAAGAAGTATTTTATTATTTTCAAACTGTGGTTGCCTGATGAACGAAAGACTGATAAACTTTAGGTGAAACAAAATTTAGGATTTGTGTCATTTTCATATTCTGAGTTTCTAATATCATTTCTGATATATCTAATTTTTTTGACAGTAATTCTGCTACTTCCATATCTTTCTGTTCCAAGCTTGTTGTTACTCCTGATAAAAATTCCTATTTCTTTTAAATATTTTTGAGGTTAATAACTTCCACCATTTGCAATAAATTATTATTTATTTATTCATTAACAATTGTACAACGTTTCGGGACCACTGTCCCATATTCATGCACTATAAAAACCTCATGATTTTATATGGGAAATCATGAGGTTTTTATAGTGCATGAATATGGGACAGTGGTCCCGAAACGTTGTACAATTGTTAATGAATAAATAAATAATAATTTATTGCAAATGATGGAAGTAATTAACCTCAAAAATTTTTAAAAGAATTGACTCACCAGACTTCCTAGAGAGATAATCCAGATATTCCTATTTCTGTTTTTTCACAAATATTCAGAGAACGAATTTACATCTATTTCTCTTCATTCTTTGTGAACCAATTTCGCGAAATTATACCACTCTTTTAATCGTTTATCCTAAACATTTTCTATTAAATTAAAGAAACACTCAGTTCTTTCACTTACTTGATAATCAAACTACCATCTTCATGTAAGTAATATCTATTAATATTTTAATTAGTTTAATAAATCGAGAGCTGTACAATAATCAGACGTTATTTCCATTTTTGAACGTAGGTACATTTCACAATATTTGATAAATTATATGTCGATGACTATTACGTGTACAGAAACCAGTTTGGTCTAAATTTAATTTAGTTTATAAGTGGATAGAATAATATTTGTCGCAAAATTATTTCTTCATCGTCATAATGGACAAAATAAAAAAAAAAAGTAGCGAATATCCGACAAATATTATTTTAACATTTATAACCTAAAATATATTTCTATTTTGAGACCACATTGGTCTCTGTAGTTCCCATAGAGTCCTTATCGAAATATATCCTTTTATAAGTATCTAGCTAGACGAACGTAATTATAATCTGTGCATTACAACAAAACGAATTTTTATTTCACTATTTTTAATATTCCAGTATACGATGAATTCAAGTTCAACTAATAATAAGATCAAATACTGCTGTTTAATTTATATTTAATAGTTCCAATTGAAAAGAGATCTCGATTTAAAAAAAAAAAAATCATTACTGATATAATCTGCAGGATTAATTTGTGTTATTTTAAAATGTGGACGGTGAAAAAAAAGGCAAATAAAATAATTCACAACATATATATATTTTTTCATTTCAGTTGTTATAAATCTTTTGTTTGCGGTCAGTTGATTAAAAATAAATAGTAATTTAGCTTTTACATATATATATATATATATTTTTAAATGTGAGTAAGAAAATCAATTAATTTTTCAATATTTATTATTTTAATATATTTAGTAACACCTCCAGTTATATTAATAATTTTTTATTTCTATATAACTTTTTTCAGGGATCGTTCAGAGTTCTTCTACGTTTATGTTTAACACAGTCTTAAATTAGGCATGAGTTTATTCATTTATGTACTCTTTTCTGACTTCTTAATATTGTTTTATCAAATATAAATACGTCGTCAGTGTTTGTTTTTTTTTCTATGTCAGGATGTTACTATACTTATCATCTAAGTAAATATTAGTTATTTTAGTAAAATAATAAATGTTAATAAATATATAAACTTTTATTACCAGTATATTTTTTCTAAAAAATAAATTATTTTTGGCTGAAATCTAGGATCTAAAGAGATAAGAGCCGGTAGACGAAGGGCAGATCCTAGGTAGTGGGCTTTTGTCCTTACTAAGTGCCTGTCTATTTTTTACTACTTTCTGCCCAACGACTTTTAAGGGTGATGTCAATTTCTTTCTTTTTTTGTGTCTCTGTGTTCTGGAAAGTGTAACATTCACCCTTCCCATCAATTAGGAAACAGCAATCGATTGTTTTCTGAACTTCGTTACGGCGATTTCAAGGGCAAAAGCCTTTCCCATAGCGAAGAGGATGATTCGAAGAAGTCGTAAAAGAACAATGGCTAACGCAATTCAATAAAGGAAAACATAAAAAATTAACTGCTTAATAATGTCTTGTATAATTAGTGCGAAAAACCTTGAATTAATTTCGTCTTAAATTTTAATTTGCTTTTTGATAAGTTCACCGACCTACTCTATGTTATTACCTGTTGTGATGCTAACGTTTATTTGTTTCATAATTCCATTTAACAATTACATATAAAAAAATATACGTTAAAAAATATTACATTTATAGTAATCTTCATTAAAGATTGGAAAAATAATGTTCGGAACTGTCCGAGCAAGGTATGACTTCTTCCTATACAGTGTAAAATGTTTTGTAATATCAATTAAATACGT
>NW_027108453.1:258882-270983 GCF_000696795.3 Halyomorpha halys
AATAATCTATCTTTACATCTATTTTTTAAATTTTCATTACTGAAGATGACAGAAACCTCTAATAAAAACAAAATAAAATAGCTGAACCCTATTTATTTTCCCTATAAAATACTCCAGTACTTTATTATTATAGTACTTTATAATTATAGAAGCTCTGATCATCGTTACCGAATGCTTCGATAATCACTACAAGGTGTCTAGAAGAAATATTAAAATAACTTCAAAGCTTCACGGGTAAATCAGTAATTAGAACAATTTATTTTATTTGATGATAAAAAAATTTAATTAATTTACAAATAAAGAAAACGAAAAGGTTACACTTTTTCAGTGAGATGCGTAGCAGTAGACATAATTTAAAATGCTTTTAAAAAACTTCTAAGATTTTAAACTTTATATTTCTGAACCGTAATAACCAGAAATAAAATAATTGAAAAATATTTCAGTCTATTAATTTTTTTTTTTTTGCCTCTTCTATATGTTACTGTTGCTGTTGTATATGTTTGTTTATATTCAAAATTATAATTATGTTTTTCACGGTCAAGATTATTTATAAGTAATTTGATATAGACAGGTAATAAAATAATAATAATAATAATAAAAACCTATATTTGGGTTATCCCTTTGTACTAGGTTTACTTTTCTCTAGATCAAATATTAACACAAAAATTCTTCAACTGGCACTGTGATATTATTTTTGTTTCGACTTCCAAAATTCCTTCGAAAAATAATTAAAATTATAACCATGTATATGATTAAATGACAAGATCATAATAAAAATGTAATTTAGCCGCGGCGAGACATGACTGAAGACTATTACAGAGAGCGTAGAACTGGTAAAGCTTGGGATAATGAGGAGGCCCCTCAGGAATAGAGAAAGCCCAAAAAGTAGGACTCGACCAGTCGCATAAATTTGAATAATGTTCACCGATCGACTCCAGGGAATATCGAATCGAGAATCGACTCCAGCTATAGTCGATAGTAAAGCTATCGGGCCAATTAGCCGACAGCTGTAAAGATGCTGATGAAGACGTGCGGACGTGCGGACATATTATCTGCCTCGGTTACGGCTAAACTCCGTCAGTAATCGATTGGTTTCGGGATCGAGTTAGGTGGGGTCGAATTTTATTTAGTCCTTCCTCTTCACTAAAAGGGTTCCCACACCTTCTCGTCTATTCTTTTGTTCTTCCTTTTAGTATTTTCTTCGGCACTTTACTTTCCAAAAACTGCCTTTTTTCCCCCACTATTTTAAGAGCATTTCTTACTTATTGCTCTAATTCCTAACTTACTATTGTCAGTAAGTATATTGTAAAGTCAATCGTAAAATAGCTTTGTGTAACCGAAAGATCACAAAAAGAGTTTAATTCTTGGTAAGGAAATAATTATGTACTTTATTGCAGACGGTTGCTTGGAAAGTGGTCAACCTCCGGGTTTTCCTTTAACCATGGAAGGATATTATGGGTGATTTATTAAACCTGGTTCTTTCGGCCTCTGAACCAGACAATGTGAACCAACTACCTAAGCTACCTACTCGAAAAAATAGCTAGCCTTCATTAAAAAAAATATTAGATTTTAAGAACTTAAAGTTATTAGTACCAAATACTCATTATGTTATTTTAATTAAATCTGTACTGCTACAAACCAACGAAGGGTCAGGGATGCAGTACTAGTTTAATGTTTTCGCAAGGAGGTGATTTTGTCAGAATCACGCTCAACCATCAATGTTTTACCACATCAAGTGTACTCCCGAAACCGGCTCGAGGCTATAATAAAACAAAAAAAATTATCTACCACAGCCAAATTAGAATTCCTTGGAGTTAGTAGAGTAGTGCCTTACCACTGAGTTACCCTCTCCCACACACATGTTGTCCACTCTTAATACATGATTATGAATATATTTATGTTTCTGTTGCCTAAATCTTTTGAGTGATATTGTATGTAGAATGTGAATCTATAAAAATGAATAAATTAAATAATTTTATGTGATGGATATTATAAATCATAATATGTACAAAGTAATAATAAAGATAGCACTTAGAAAGTAAATCCATTTGTGGAATTTTTTTAGAATACCATCATTTGAAAAACTGTATTTGAAATAATATTGGGTCTTTCATAAAGGAATCGTAGGAAATTTGATCTAGTTTAAAAAGACATTTTTATTAATATTACTTGAGACTTTTTTTTTTACTAAGTCTCAAGTGTTTACATATATAAACTAAATTCAATTTTCTACAATTTGAGACCAAACTGGTCTCCGTATACTCAATATTATTACAGATACAGTATTTGAGTTTTCTGTAATACAAGTGTAAAAAAAGGCCAAAAACCGTATCTACTTATTATTAGATATATCGATATATTAGCATATTAGTATCTCTTTGCTGTGCGGTTATCATTTATTCGTAATATTGTATAACACTTATTTAATCTTACCATATGGTTGAGAAAAAAAAAAAAGTAACAATTTATGTAGATGTACCATAGCTGTGGTTATATTTTGACAACCCTCCTAGATTTAGTACAGTATATAGAGGGGTCACAGAGAGAATGAATTCTCTGTCTACGGTAATATCTTTGGAACACGTCCAATTTAAAATAGAACAAAAACTTTTTTTTCAGATGTACCATTATTCAGACTGTTATTTTAGGAAATCAGTAATTTTATATTATTGTTTTTCTGTTTACGTGCATCAAATAAATATGAAGGCATATGAATATATTAATAGCAAGTAAAATTTCTAGTATACATCGCATCGAGTTGATTTCATTATCTATATATAAATTTAATTTAATACCTATGGGTTTTATATAAAAATAACTTAATTCTAGCTTGTTGACTTTACCAAACAGGTCCCCATAGCTGATAATTATAAGACTAACCCTTTCACTAATTTCTTAACCCTGGCTGATGAATTACGGAATATAATGTCGTGCTAAGAAATCAAAATTCAAAGAGCTCCGTAGAAACGCTTGCGTCATTAGAGTGAATTTCTACAGAGAAGGCTGTGACAATAGATCATTATCGGCGAGTATTCCTTCTCTATTAATAGAGTGCTAGAGTGCTAGAGTGCTATGAGAGTATCAATGAGAACTTAGCGTCGCTTAGCTCTTTCTAAAGGACCCATTGTTACTACTTTAGCAGCCTGATCGTCTCCAATTACACCTTTATAATGACACTACTCACATTTATTAAGAAGGTTCACAATCGTTTCATGTAATTCTATTTTCTATCTATAACTGACGGTAATTTGGAAACTTATTATTTACAATAATTATAAGTTTTTTTTTCGAAACAGAAGAAATTTTGTCGAATATATCTCCTTTTAGCCGCATTTTGGTTACATTTATAATAACAAAAAATTACATACAGATATAAATAAATCATACCAATGAACAGTTTAGTAGTTAGAAGTACCCAATCCAAGGTTAGCAAGCCAAATGGCCAATTATCCCCCATATGGGTCAGGTATTCACTTTATTTAGGTTTTCGAAGACCCAGGAGTTGTCTATTGGACAATTTAAATCTTGACAAGGTCACTAATTTTATTTTATATGTTTACTAGAGTTAGTTTAACATGAGAATGAATACTATCTCCTAGGGCCGTTTGTGGCTGAGGCAGTTGAGGCGTAGGTCTTTGCAACCTCAGAATTGCAGCGGTGATGATTCGACTCCGGCTTGGAGTATCGACTTATATTTCTGTGGCTGTTCCACGTAATGAAAACATGACCATCCACAATTGTTAAGGTTGTACCCTGTAGGAGCCCCTCCTTTATGTCAGAGATGTTATAAAAGATAATACTATCTTTTAGTTTTCTAAGATAAAAAAAATTGTGGTCTTTCTCCTATTCAGTTCTCGGAATCGATAGCCAACATATATTCTCAAAAACTTATTTTTAACAAAATTAAGACCTCAACTAGTTTTCTCAAATAATTTTTCATATTTAAAGGCGTTCCTCAATCTTTTGATTTTATTTTAGTATAGGTTAGATGTATCTTGGCCTAAATTTAAAGGTAAGTAGATATTTAATTTTCTATGCTTAGTTATTTTCATATATTTTTTTAAAAATTTTTCAATAAAAAAGAAAGCTGTAGTTTCATCTCACCTCTAGACTTTTTTCCCCAAGCAGGCGACTAAGAAGGTGCTCTAAAATCTATGATAGACCGTACTTACGATCCTGACTTCGGTTCCTATCTTCTAAGTAAAGCTCTACGCTTGTTCAAAAACTGATATTTCCCGATTTAATATTTAACTATTATGAAATTATATTTTTTCTTTTTTAATTTATAAAATAAAATATTATGGAAAAATGGTTTTGACAGTAATAAAAACTTATCAGTTTTATTACATATATAAACATTCCACACTTCTCTAACGCATCGGCCTTTTCTGTCCCCCATTTTCATCTTTATCTTAGTCTACATAATAAGAACTACTTTCAAATATAAAATTCTGAGAAGTATTCGTAATAATTTATTTTAAATCCTGCAAAGGTACTATAAAAAATATAACTTACTATTAAAAATACATAAATTAAAACTTTTTAAACATATATTTGTACAAACTTTATTATTTCTCCAACTAAATCAAAATAAAATTCTAAGTTATCTAATTATTAATCCCAGAATAGAAATCATTTTTCGTAACACTTTTTATTATTACACTATTCACACCAATTTATTGTTTTTATGGAACTATTTTTCATAGAAAACATTCAATGTCACATTGATTTCATTCTGTGCCCATAATTCTCGGTTGGGTGCTATAAAGTTCCCATTGGACAAACGAGAAATAGACTGACCGTTCCTAAGGAAGGAGATCCAATCAGGGAGGCCCTTCGGCGAAAATAACGATCCGCTACCGCACTCCAATAAGAGTAGCCGTAAATCTGTAGAAGGAGCAGTTACCGGTGACAGCACATCGATGACCTCAGTAGCAGTTACTGTTACACAATCACCGTTCTGCCCCGGAGCCATAACTAAATCATATCTTCTGGGGCAACCGTTATATTTTCGAAATATAATCCAATTTAATGGCCGAAACCGAATTAATTACTGTAACAAAGGCGTAAGGGAAAGTGTGATTTGTGAGTGGCAACAATGGCGGATATTGGTTGGGGCACTATCGCCTTAATGGAACAAGGTTAGATTTATCACGTCTTGACTCTTGCCTACTTCATTTGCCCTCCTCTTTCCGAACTCTTAGTTTCAATACTAAAACCAGAGAAATATATATAGGTTAAATTATTTTTTTATGAACATCATTGGTCTCAGATGTTAATTTTTGTGGAAATAGTTCATTTATTAGGGATGAAAAATACTACAACTAGGTTACGCCTCAAACATTTAAGGTTTAAGAGTCACTAAAAGACATTTGACGGTTTTAGGCAGAAAACAAAAAAAAATTAAAACATCGCGAATGTTATATAACTATATATAACAGTCATCAGGATCTTGGCAAACTTTAATAAGGAATTGAAATTAATTAAAACTAAATGTTAGCTTTCAAGCTCACTTTTTTCAAAAAGATGCAAGTTAATAGGAAACAACAATAAGAACATGAATTGTGCTTTTAAAAAAAGTGAAAAAAATTTAAAGAAGTCTCCCATAATTTTGACTAATGCTAAGTCCAGTGTCTAGTTCTAATCTCCTCCTTAGTTTATCCTGTCAGATAAAACACACTCTACTGGAATATCTCTGAAGCTAGTTTTATACATCATATAATATATGGTTTATAAAAAAAATAAATAATTGATTATAAATTTCCTAAATTGGTTTAAAATCGATTTAATTGCCATTTAGCATGGATCAAATACATTTTTTAAACATAATATAGTTTACTTAAACTACCCAGAGCTCGACTTCTAATATAATGAGCAGATATATTCAAGTGTTTCTCTTCAAATCCACGCGACCCCACTTCCACTTCTAAGACGAAGACTTAATCCCCAACAATGACAAATAGTTGCTTGGGGGACAGCAACAAAGAATCAAAGGCAACAATAAAACCCTAGTTTTTTCTTTGTTGTTGCCCCATTGTCGGATAAGTGGTGGTCTTTTTTGCCCCCGTAGGACAGGGCTCCCGTAGAGCACTCGAGTGTCCTGTTCTCAGTGTACATACGAGTCTCACTGTATCCTTCCTACTCGAAATTGATACTCGTCGTACCTGCCTCTTTTAAAAGATTTCTTTTCTTATGCCATATCCCGCTTGTATCTTGCGATAAAAAAGGTGGTATAGCAAAATGTTTTTGTCACTTGATAGGCGCTCTTGAAGTATCCGTAACATTTTGTAAACAGGTAACTGAAAAAAAAAATTTGTATTTGAAAGAAAAAAAATCAACAGATTCAGGAAAATGAAATTCTAAACTTACTAAATTTTTAAATTATTTCAATATTTATTATTAGATATCCCATTTCTAATTTAAACTTTAATTTTAATGATCAACTACCTAAATGTAATTACGATTTTATTATGCTATACTCTAGCGTTCAATGCCTTAGAATCACAAAAAATAATTTAAAGTTTTAAAAATGATAAAATTATGATCATGTTAAAAATAGTTTAATTTTTGTAGTTTTACCCTATTTCAATGTAGACCTTGTTGAAACATATAAATAAAATATTATATCATAATACTATTTAAATTAATAATTTACTATTTGAGTACTAGATTATCATTAGATCAAATAATTTCAATGAAAAAACAGTCAAAAACATGTGATTTGTAAGTAATTATTTTAACTAGATATAATCTAGAACAAAAATGTTGAATAAATAAATACTTTTTTTTCCATAATTTATTTTTTTGATATTTACAACTGTAATAAAATATATATACAATAAGTAAATGCAATGTGAGTTATAAATAAAAAGAAAATTATATAAATTCGATCTACATATTAATCATATTTTTATTTAAAATGACAGATAAAACGTTTTAACGGGATTTAATGACATTTATAAAAAGAAAGAAAAAAAAATAGAAAATAGACTTTTGGCCGGTTTTAGAATGTAACCCTCTTTTGATATTTAAATATATATGTAGACACATTTACATTTTTAAAGCATATCTGTTTTCAAGTTTTTAAAAATGCTTAAATTTGAACTAAATTACAATCAGGCAATAATTCAATTACTAATAACCAGCTATAAAGCTGTTATAGTTTAATTATTAACAGGAAATCATTTATTAAAAAATCAATATTAATAAAAACGAATAGGTGTTTGTCCAAACTATAGAGGCTGTGGACGGACTGTGTAGGAGGAGTGTTTAGAGGCGCGCACTTCTTTTTTCCTAAACCCATTTTTTTCTCGTAGACGCGAGGAGGCCCAGATATCGGTAATGTATTCCGATAGTTACATTAATAAACATGACTAGGCAATTGTGAGCAATTAGTCAACGCTGATAATTGATTTAGCCCTGCTTACTATGGATCTAGTCGAAATTTTATGCATATCGATATTGAATAAGTCGATTAGATTCAATCTTACGTCTCAATTTGGGCTATAGGTATATTATATCCTCTATGGAATGATAAATCAATCAGGTGATAACGGCGGCGTATCTAATGCTCAAGTCTCCTGAGGTTGTGTTCATGGGGTCCTCTTGGGAGTTGTGTGATTTGCTGGTGGTTCAATGGGCCCCATTACATGGTAGGTTATGTTTCGGTTATCAAGCTCATGTAATATACATGTAAAGAAATATTATTCAAATCCAATAGTTTCTTTCAGTCTTCTGGTTGAGGTTGGGTTTCCCAGGTTGTAGGTCACTGTTCCTTTAACTGTCGGCAACTGGGAGTGGAACTTCATGAACCGTTTTTGATGTAATCCTAGTAATGAATATAAAGTTATAAAAGCTTGCTATATAAGCTTAAGGAAAAAAAAAGAAAATATATATAATTGTCTGCCTTGGGAATGCAAATATCTAATATGGCTTATGTGTGTAGAAAAATCTACCGAGTAATACCGCACTTTCTAAAAATATAAAATATCAAAAATCCAAAGTTAAAATTTTTTTTTATTACTTTTTCACGAAGATAATTCATATAAAATTTTAGATAATAATTATAGATTGCCTTTATTATGGTTATAATTATAACTGAAACATTCATCCAACCTAATGCATTCCTGAATTTATTTATTTTTCTTACACAATTTTCATATAAAGTTTACATATCATATTACATATAATTATAATTTAAAAAAGTGCTATTTACATAAAAAATTATATATGCTTTACGCTTTCACCTAATGCCTATGTTAGTGTACAATTTGATTTTTTTTTTTTAATTTTGCGGATATATAAACTACTCTAATAATATCTAGTCTCCATAAATTCTAATTTTAGAACATATATCATTCCGGTACCTTTATCATATTTATAAAGGTCATATCCTTACCTAACCTTTACTATTGAATATACTACAACTATAAATTTCTCATCTTCAGTTTCCTACACGAAGACTAATACGTCTCGGTACTCACGAATATTATAATTGTACTCAGCCTCCTTCGGAAAGGAACTCCTTCAGCCTTGATCCTCAGAGAAGAAATTCTATTCTGTTCGGCCCAACATTTTGCATAACACTCCAGTAGGTTAATCGTTGCTCGAGGGCAGCCCAAATAACTGCCCGCATCGAGTAGGCTACTTCAAAGCCTAATTGATTGCTGTTTTTCTTATGTCGTCATTGCTATTAGATATATTATATATTAAAAAAATGATACACTCTAATATTATATAATTATAATACTTATAATGAAATTTATACATTTGAACTCGTTTTGATGAATAAGAAAGTCTAGTACGAAAAATAACACAAAATCTAACGATGCATTGAGGAATGCATTTTCAAAAAATTAAAAAATTATTAAAATCATAATGTTTTAATCATGAGTTGAAATAACCAAGTCTCTCAAAACGTGTATTATGTGAACAGCCTACATCAAAAAGGAAAAGTTACACGAAACTGAAATTAGGTATTTAATTTAGGCATATATTAAGATATCACAGTAACTGGCCGAAAGTGACACCTTATATAATCAATTTTACGTTTTGTTACAATTTATCGAATAATTCAACTATCGATTAAATGGTCTTTCATTCCAGCCAATTTGTATGCTCATTAATTTTGGTTGTTTGAAATAATTAATCTTCCATTCCTAGTTGTAATAAAAACTGGAGAAACCTAAACTATAAAAGGAGTTAAAATAAAATTAATTAATAATTAACTAAAGCAAATATAAGAAAATATGTTTCTAGTTTTATAAAAAAAAAATTTGGAATAGAAATATTGGTGTATGGTATAACAAAAAAGAAAAAGAAAATAGAAAGCAAAAGGTAAATTTAGAAATTTATTTGGGTTTTTTATGAATACAGTCTATACAGTATTGTATCATTACGACTTAGGATGTTGTCCTGCATAATTCCAGAAATTGTGTATTTTCTGAAAGTAAACCAATTTTCTTCATCCCTGACATATAATGACTTCTTCTTAATGGAAAATCTTTAAAAAAATATATTATTAATATATTCTCTTGCGTATTATTGTATTATTTTTAATTTGATTGTATCATGAGGAACCGATGTTTTTTTTTCTCTAGAAAATCTCGTAATTATTTTAAGTATTGACTTTCCTGTTCCTCCTTTTTTTTTCTCGCTAGAAAATATCATAATTATTTTAAGTATTGACTTTCCTGTTCCTCATATAGAAAATCTAGAAATTTAATTATATAATGTACAACAAATAAATTATTTCAGTCGTGATGTTGGTTGTTCAGATCAAACCGTTCCGCTTACTGGCATCGAACACAAGGTTAGAATGTCTAATGTTATTTCTTCACTAATAACTCAACTCGCCCTTACACCGTTCCTTCGTCTAACTCCTTTTGATGAAAGGAAACGCCCTCGGAATTGAGTGATAAGAAGCTGTGCAATGTCAATTATATTCTCAGGTGATGGAGTATTTCTTTAATTAACACCGTGATTAGCATAATTGAAAGATCATACAGTGTGAAAGTCCTTGAATGTTTTATGTTTATAAAATGTCTTCGGTGAGAGAGTTCAAATAGCATGTCATTGAATGTTGGTAGACTTCGATACTGCTGACGACTCTTCTATACAAGTTTATTATTTTCAAAATATGATATATTCTAGCTTTGTGGTTTCTAGCAGAACCTTTTTAAAACTGCAACAGCCTCAAAAATCGTTAAATTTGATTTCTCCCATAATTAACTGACACTCATTAAAATGAATACGTATAGATAGTATGCCACGCAATTCTATACTACTAATAATTATTCCTTGGATTAAAACAAACCTATTTTACTTTAGGGGAAAAATAGTCCAGTTAATTTATTTACTAATTTTAAATTTAAAAAAAAATGTCGAAACGTAAAATTTTGTAGTTTTTTTTTTGTTTTTCAAAAAGTTTATAAAACATTAAATACATTTCAGAATCATACCTAAGATTTAAAGGAATTCGGAACTGAAACTTCAATTAAATAAAAAATAAATGAATATACAAAAATAATCTCAATTTTAAAATTTAATTTGATATAGCTACGTAGTTATTATTCAACAATTGGTCAAACAAATAACATAGATTTTGAAGCTGCAGAAAGAGGATTTTATAAACTTTTACGAAGAAAATCACCCAGCTGCGTTCTTGCAATTTTTAAGTCACAAATATCTATACGTGAAATAGAAATCTTGACTCTATTAGAGTAACGCGATTTTTATTTAATTAATTATAATATTTGTAATGTCTCCGATTGAGATCTGATTGTACAGAATACCAGCCGTAAAATGTTGGTCTCGTATGTAAATATATTGGATATCATTTTGTTTATTAGTAGGTTCAAGTCTTCATTATATTGGGTGATTTGAATGCAGTCATACAACTCCGTACTCTTTAATTTCAGTTGAATTTTTAGTCACTTCCTAAACTTTTTTTATTATAATCGTTACTACCTTGAATAGAATACTGTTGATGCGACATCTCCATGGTAGACGGATATGCGTCACAATCGATATCCAACCGAGAGGAGTTTGTTGACAACAAACAGACAAGAGAGGGCGCATGATCGCCAGCCGGTTGTGAACAATTAAAACGCAAACCACCCCCTGCATCGATCGCTACAACAAAATGGCTGAAATCCGTTAGCCCCTTTGTATAGCATGTATTCATTGTAGCAGTTTTTTCCCCCCAGCCGCTAGATAGAGATCTCCGATAATTATTAAGGCAGCTGCTATGCTCGAAACTGCAGTATAATGTCTGAGTGTAATGGCCTGTTGGGCCCCCGGGATGCAAAAAACACAATCGCGTATAATGAAGATGGCCATATTTCCTAGTAGCTAACAAATATATTTAGTATCTTCGAAATATCAGCTTTATGCCGATGACTTGTAGAAGACAGATGCGATTATTTTATATCGATATCTGATCTGATAGTCAAATTTTTCATACTTTCTACTCTTCTTTACTATTAATGACACTTAAAGGAATGTACATCGTTTAAATATTTTAAAACTAAATTATTGTATATATTTCAATCGAAAAAATATGAGGTAACACTAAACTAAACAAAGTATAGCTTTGATCCGACCCACAATTTGCCAAGCAGCTATAATCAACAAATTGATCTTTTTAATTCTTAATATTTATATAGGAAATGAACCTGGAATCCTTACACAAGACGGAAAACTGCACGTCGATTTCAATTATTACAGCGCTTACTGGACAAACTGTCTAAATTTCCAATTCATTACAAAAGACTGATCATTACCAATCCAATCCTAACAATTCAAAATCCTTCGTAAAATTCTCAATGCTCCTAACTTGGTCACAAATAAAATCATACATAGGCCTTAATGTTACATGTAACCGATCTAGCCCGAACCAGATATCATTCCTTCCATTATAAACTCCCCAAGCACCCAAACCTACTAGTTTTTAACGTTGCATCCTCTTCCATTCTTGACAAACATCCTAGACACCTGAAAAGAAGATGGCCACGAGACCTGTTAATAAAAAATGTCATTAGAGTGCTACCACTACACACCGGTAACAATCCATTTTAACTGAGATCAAATTTACTAAATAT
>NW_027108453.1:271033-312118 GCF_000696795.3 Halyomorpha halys
ATATTACAATATATATTACAATGTACTGTTGTAAATACCAATTAATAAAAAAACAAATAGAAAATATTAATATTAAAGCCAGACTAGTTAAAGACACTGAACCCATAAGATAGGTCTCGATTGTCTAGACAATTTTACTAGACGGGTCAAGAATATTTGTTTTTTCTGTCATTGTTTATTTATTTCTTGTTTTTTACGTTTACATATTTAAGTTTTTTTTTTTATGCAAAAGTTAAAGCTGTTGAAAGTATCTAATAAGTAAAACATAAAATTTGATTGATTATATAATAAGGTAAACTATAAAAAAAATTTAATAAGGATACAAAAATATTTTTTCATGGTTCCATATCTTATATTTCGATTCTCTATCTGTTGCCAAATTTTGGATTTTTTCGAAATTTTATGATTCCCCTCAACTTTCAAATATACTTTATGAGAAATAATCTTTAAAATCCCTCCTTTTGTTCCCTATTGAAAATTAATTCCTGGAGGAAAATTGATTAGGAACGCAATTATATTATTAAGATCCTTGAGTGAAGAACACAGGAAGTGCTAAATTGCTAATGTAAATACATCTATGCAACAATGGAGTCGAAAAATATCGAGGTTTCACACTTCTCAAGTTCAAGTCTTTTTATGACCCATTTATTACATTTTCGAGCTATAGAAAAATTATTGCGATTAATTAGGAAAAGCTCTCTCCTCAACTAGGGTTTCTCCTTCATCTATCTTGGTTAACTTAAGGCAGTGTCTTCTGATGATTAATAAGTTTATGGATTTATTAAAGTTATTAATAATAATTGATATAAACCTTATCAAAGCAAACTCACCTTTTTCAGTTTACTTATTCATCATGATTTATTATGTTTAAAAATTTGGCGACGGGTAAACATCAGAGTGTCGTGATCGGATCTTGGGTAATTACTATACATTTTATCTATGATGATATCAGTATCAAACTAGGAGACTTTTAATTTTAGTTGTGAAACCCATTTATCTTCACAAAATAAATCTTAATACAAGAATTAATTAAAATTATCAATACTATCTTATAAATTTAAAAATGAAATTTTTTATTTCAATTTTATATCGCGAATATTTTAGTAGTGTCATTCACGTGAATGTTGATAATTCAGAACACACTCTGTAAAATACTAGGGATCCAGTTTTGCACTTGAGAATTCACTTATAAATAGAACAAGTACATACGTTTTTATATAAAAAGCTATTTTTAAAAAAACATAGAAATAAACGAAGTACCCAACATGTATCCTTGGAGTACCCCATCACGTATCAACTTGAAGACTTGAAGAACCGCCTCCGCGAGCCAAATGTGACTCGAGCCGCCGGGGTTCGAACTAATTGCTGTTTGCATTAAACATGACATATTTGCCGTCCAGTCCTCTCGTTGAATCCGGATGAGCACGAACATCTCTTGCTAGTATACGAGTACGCTAGGTATTCCATATAACTATTTTTATGTTATATCATTTATTTCGTACGGTATGGAAAAATATCTTCATATTGTATGTATTAAAAAAAAATTAATTAGTAAAAGAAATTAAGGTGGGTGAAAAATTGTTTATAGTAATTTATAAAAATATTTTTTTCTTACTGATTTAGTAATATTTTTCTCAAAAAATGTTTTTGCAAACCAATAAAATTGATGAAGTAGTTGTATCTCTAATACTCCACGATTAACGATTTTGCTATTAAAATTTAAATAATTTAAATTGTGCCGACAAGTGCAAATTCTACAACATAAATCCAAATTACACAATTTAACACACTCTAATTATGAAACTATATAGATTTCTAATAACAAGCAATTTTTAGATATTTTTTCGTGTATAACTGAGAGGGTTCTACATGATTTTTTTCTTCTGGTAGTTCTAATCGCCAGTTAAAGGAAAAAAAATGAATGTTCCTGAATTGGCTAATCCCTAAGAGCACTAACCAAAGACAAAGCATGAAGGCGATAGAAGAGTAGGTGAGGCAGAACGCCAAGACAGAATTGTAAGGACAACTTTTTATCGAAGACCCCCAACCTTTGAAATTTCCACACTTTGCATCAATCATTCTCTTTTCTTTTTATCTCCTATCCCGGCTTGCTATAAGAACGCTCTGTATTAACTAAATACGTTTCCGCTCTCCGTTCGTTCTTCTTCTTATTTCCTACAATTTTTTTCTTTGCGTAAGTCTTGTCCGTCGTTAAGAACCGGGTAAAAGAAATGAAGATGTAATACCTCCTGTATAACACTTTCAAATGCGAACACTAAGCTCCAATCGCTTAAGGCATCGCAATTTATGAGGACACCTGTGAAAAATATGAAATTATCCATCCGACATTTTAAACACTAGAAACCTTTTATGATTGAATAATTTTACTTTACAACTAAACAAGATTTTCTAAGATGTCATGAATAATTAAAACTGGAACAATTTTTTTTTCTCTCAAGTTTCTCCTATCAATGTTTTTATTTATTTGAATTTTATCAAGAGTCGTTCTTTTATGAGTTGGAATAAAATCAAGTTAATTTTTCTTCTAATTCGTTCTTCATATGTTTTTGTTGATATTTCCATAAAATGAGATTTTTTTTTAGAGAAAATAATTCATTTTTGAGGAGATATGTTCTAAAAAATCTATTTTCGTATCACATTTAAAAAAAGGATGTGAGAAGCAACCTGTCAGTTTTTGAGTAATTTTGTGAATAAAAAAAAAATTGCGAAACTTTCGTTTTAATACAAACTTTCTCTGGTAAAAATATATTTTCTTTATTAGCTGCGTGTAAGAAATCAAAATTTGACACTTATGATCCTGTCACAGAATTCACTATTCAGTGGTTTAATAGAGATAAAAAGCATTCCGGAATCATTTTAAACTGGTAGAGCGTACCGTTCTTCTTAGAGAGAAATCGATATATCTCGATCGATTTAAAGGAATCGACCCAATAAGACGGGATGATCGGTTGCAATGTATATTCTATCCTATATTAATAAAAAATTTAATTAAAAAATTAAAAAAGATTAACGACGCTGGGTTCTAGAGGCGTGAAGAGGGCGATCGTGAACGAACCTTCCCGACATTAAGATACCAATCCGAGATAGCTTATAAAGCAGATGATTACAGGTTAGGGATCGGAATTTATGGAGGTATTTGATGCGAGCCGCTGGCCCTACCATACCTCACGTAGCATTTAAATATAATCATAACTAAATGGCCGTGTAATTATCGCAAGTCTCTTCGGCCACTTGGGGTCCTCCGTACTTATATCGATTGTAATTAAATCGATACAACTATTCCTATAACAGTACATGTAGTTCCCCCCACCAAAAAAAGAAGAAAAAAATCGAACAGGGCCTTGTTCTCTCCAGCATAATTCCTGTTTGCTTTAGAGTTAATATAAGGTAATCACTGACGACTCGAAATGTAACTTTGGAAGGATGGAGTGGACTGGTTGGAGTGCTCGGATTAAAAACGATCTCTAGTATACCACTGACGATCATTCCAGATAGGGATTTAAGCTCACATATGGTACGCTTTATAATGTTTAAAGCCCTTTTTTTTCCTCATCCCATTCCTGAGATGGGTCAGACTACTCAGGTTATCCTGGAGTTTATCATCCTATTCCTTCCAGATTGGGAAAGTCGGGTTTTTATTCCGTGGGGCCACCTCGAAATAAAAGTGTACCTGCCCAGACAGGAATAAAACCAGTGTCCCATCTTGTCTAAGGTTGCTTATGCGACGCCTTAACACACTTACCTACAACGGCTTTAAAATATGTACAATCAATGAATATATCAATATAACTATAACAGATAGAACTTTCGAGAATTATTGGGATGTAAACAATGTTAACTTTACCCTAGTAAAAGTATTATAAAAATAGAGAAAGTTTTAAGCTTTTTATAAATTATTAATTCATTAAAAATGTTTTTCAATTTTTAAGCATGGTTAATATTTTTAAAAAAATGGAAGATATTCGCGTAGATATTTTAATGGATTGCTGTGAAGAAAAGTTTATAAAATAGGAAAAAAAAACTGTTTATTGTTTACCAACATTTTTCTCCACCTCATAAGGCTTCTTTAGGGTTAAGAAAACAAAATACAAACATTATTATGGATGACAAGACTATAAGAATACATACTTATATGACAAAAATATATAAGCTTTCTAATAAACAGAAATATGAACAAAAGATATAAAAATGAACTCAGTAAAAGGATATAAGTAAAATGAATAATATAAATGAATTAATGAATGAATGATATAATTGAAAAATATAAAGTTTTTGTATTTTGTTTTACTTAGCCCTCATGAAGCCCTGTAATATGGGGCAAAACATTGGTGTACAATAATTTTTTTTTTTTATTATTTTCAGTAATTTTTTTTTTTCCACCTGAACCTCTATCTTTATTAAAATCATACAATCATTTAATAATCTCCATGTAGATATCATGATAACCAACATATATATATATATTTTTTAGCACAATAAATGCAATTGGTTGTTGCTGTCAAAATCTATCATTTTTTATTGTAATTAATAGTAAAAAATAAATAAAATTTTTAGATGTTCTCATCAATTATTTATTCAACCAATGTCTTAAATTGTAAACATAATATATTTGTTGACCGACTATTTTGATTATTATTAATATACAACTGTGCAATTCATCAGTTCACTCCATCAGTTTTTCCAACGCATGGACTGTTGGTATGATTGGGCTTTGGACTGAGGTGATTTTAAGGACGTTTAAATTCTGGCTATTCAGCATCAATCCAAAAACTCCTCCTAGTCCCATTCAAGATACTTCTACGTTACAATCGCAATGAAGTGAACGTCATTTGCCACCTTGATAAGGTATATTAAAAGCATAATGATTGACATCGAACAGGCCCTTGTTCCGTCCGGTGTAATTCCTGTTTGCTTTCGAGTTTATATTTGGAATAAATTAATGGAAATTATTGCTTGGTAATTTGAATAAATTATTTCGTCTACCGCACGAAAACATTACTCCTTGTAACATTACTGCAACTAGAGTTTCGCCAGAGGATATTTATTGCGAAATTACTTTTGGAATATGTTCGTAGTTGCCTTTACAGGATCAAGGTTGCTGTTTCCGTATGTTAGAGAGAGAGAGAGAGAGAGAGGATGTTCTATGGTTTCGTTCTAATGGCTGCTTTAACTACGGGTCGGTTTTTATATTAGTTTTATTTGATAAGATCTTTCTAAATAATTTTCAATTTTGGCGATTCAGAGACACGTAGGCTCAATAAATTATTAAAAAGTGTAAATTTTAAATTAACGTTATTGGTGTTCAACTTTTTTCCAGTATTTTAAATAACTTCAAGAGAACAAATCACTTTTGCACAAACGCTTCATATCTTTCTTAGTATGTTTCTAATGCAGACAAATAAATTTAAAGTCATTTTTTTAGAATTTTGTAGAACATACAATAGTCAAAAACAATTTCCAAGAAACCAACGTTTAAACCTACAATGGATATCATCTATAAGGTCCAAGTCTCAGCAACAAGTAAAGAAAAAATTAAAGTTGTTTCCACTGTGTAGACTCACGAACCTTAATAAAGACCTGCTACGTTGGTCGAACCGTTGGTTCCTTATCAATATTTTATTTTCTGCTATTTTACTCACCTTTCCGATAGCCACTATTATCAAATTAATTTTTTTATAATCAAATATCATTATAATTTTTAAGGTATGATAGCAGAAATATGTGTTGAGTTAATTAAATAAGATGAATATTTTGGGAGTCCCTTTTATTAAATTATATTTGTTTAAAATATGCTCAGTTTCATCTTTCTAATATTATACTTAAGGATAAACTGAAGAAATCCACTTAAGAATTATTTTGACTGAAATTTTAATAATTATGATATTAAATAATGAATTTAATTTTACGTAATAATAGAAAACTTGCACTGCACATAACCGGAGTATTAGTTTATGTTGGACTTCTTAACTCAAAACTGTAAGGACTATTGGTGTTTGGTGACGCACCACTCTAAGGTTCCTTAAGCCCATCCCCCCTCCAGAACATGCTATCATAGAGGGTGACTTAAACGGAAGCCATTAAGGAGAACAGAAGCATTCCCATTCCCTAGCGCATACTCCTTTCAGCGTGAGACGGCCCTCGACTGGAGAGCGCTCCAAAAGACAGAAAAGGGTTCAAAGGGCGTCGCGGACAATGCGCCTTACGGAGTCAAAGGTCGTGCAAGGTAAACACCTAATGCGCTGTTATAAGAGGTTTTTGTTCCTAAAGGCTCTTCTTCCGGGCCTGTAATCATCACGTTCCGCCATTATCACAAGACGGGGTACTCGTCCACATTGTATCAACTAGCGGTTTGGGTAATTTTGCTCCAAACGGTTGGAGTTTAGGAATTTCCAGCTTCAAACATCCTTGGAACTAGGATCTCAGTGGATTATATAATGTTGGATAAGGCAATTAATATTAAGAAGAGAGGACTGAGATTCAATTCTTCAAAACAAACAGCATTTTGCATCCAATATCATACAACCTTCAATCAAGGGCAGAAGTGCCGCAGTCCTCCTAATGTATGCAATCATTCGTAATTGCGGCTTCTCAGCCCAGTTCCATCAGTGGTTAGAGCCTCATTATCGTCTAAGCCGATGGTTCGACGCCGTCCAGTGCGTAAATTGATTTGTCATTTTCCTTCCCGGTATAGGATTCTCATCTCATCAATCTATATGCTAAGCGGTTCGGTAAACGATATACTAATTAGATCAGGAATGATTCTTAGTATCAGAACATGGTGATCAGCTGGATTAATAACCAGTGAAATTAAGAAAAACGGTAAACAATTCTTAATAATAAATAAATAATGATAATAATAATAAATTTAAAAATGATTTACTTGGAAAAGTTCTAAATCGGGATAAAGCATTACGAAATGTTAGGAGTTGATTTAAAGGCCAAGTTGCAAGGATCTATAATCCGGGTGAACATTCCCAAAAAAACGTAAAATAGTTGAGGATGAAATTTTATTTTTTGTTTTACCTTGCTCTATTTGAATATTCGATGTCAGAACAATAAAAAATTCTCATGGAACTACTAAAACAAATTTTTGATTAAAATACCCACATCTTTCTTCCATTTAATTTTGTTTTTAGAAAGTTTCACCAATTGATTAATTAACTTTATTTATATGTCCAATTTTATCTGTACCATAATGTCAGTAGTGTATTACCACCAGACTTAGCGTGATAGTGTTTGCATTAGTACTATAGCTGTTACATGTAGAGGCTTTGATAGTAAACTATCTTACCTAATAACCTCATAACAATAACTTTATGTATAACTTATTAACGTTTCTATTGCTTGTTTGTCATTTGTCTCTAACGATGTTGTATTTAGTCATTCACTATCAACATATTAGGTTCACTGTCATTCTCTAAACAAGCAATAATTTTATCACTAAAGACGAAAGGTCGACAATATTCGCAAGGCAGATTTCTTTCACGTGGAAATGGTCGTTAACAGTCATACAACTTTAGCAATGAATAATATTTTCGCTTCAACAGTCGAGATAAGCACTGAAGTTCTCCAAGTGTTGTAAACATAAAGAGGAACTAAATTGTCGAACTAAGGACGGCATAAATGATAATTATTCTGTTTTTTCCCGGGCACATCCTGCCTCTGGGAGTGTCCTTATCTGATGATGGAAGGAGGGGTTGCTACCGGCTTGGGGTGGGCCCTCCATGTAACGAGGGCTGGTTTGTATTCTCAACTCCACGCTCTGCTAAATATATATACCAAAATACTTTCTGAAACTGCTTTAAGTATTATTTTAATTTTGGGCAACTTTAAAATAAAATATATATATAAAAAATTATTATTTATACTTCTATAAAAAAGAGAGTTACCAAGTAAAATTAACCAATCATTGAATAAACACAAAGTGAGCCTGTTGACGTTAGATAATTTTAGACAACATGATTTAAAAAAAGCATAAATTCATGCTTAAGTTAACACAAGCACATCCTACACTACCAGACTAAGAAATAAATAAATAATACGTATATCAATCGTATTCAATTAATCATGTACTGCTATATTTATGTAAAAAGTTAGGGTCATCGATGGGTTTTACTGCAGTTTGCTTTCTCTCGATTATATTATAATATAACTACCATAAAATTAGTACTATGAATTTTAACGTGATGACATTATGTTTCTAAAAGGTGAATAATATTTTAACATAAAATACAAGTATTTTTAATTATAATAATACAGAATTCTTTATGTTATAATTTAGCCAAATTATTTAAATAAGTATTTGATGCACGATTTTAGGGATTGGATTTGAAAGTGAACAAAACGTAAAAATAAAATAAATAAAAGATGTATAATGTTTTAAGGCTATTAATTTTCCCAGAAATTACTACACTGACAAATATATGACCCTTAGAAAAAAGTACATACTATTATTTCCGAAAATTCTTTATGAAATCATATAATGACAGGGTAATAATAATTATATCTTTTGTTGTTTGAATTTTTTTTATTATTTATTTAACATTCCTTTGATAAATTTGATAAATATTTGGCGCCCAGAACTAGTCTATTACGTTATAAATCATTCCTTTGATGAAATTATATGTTTTTGATAATTATTTGGCGCCTAGGAATCGTATATTGCCATAAAATTACATGTTTTTACAAATTAACGTGGACGTATAGAAATTTACTATTTCGTAACCATGTTTGGCATGTTGAATGAAGTTTCTCATCTTACTTATCAACATATATAACTGTCTACAACTTATCAGTATCTCACTTAACTAAATATTGGCATAAAGCATAACAAAAAAAATTTGAAAATAACAATTATTATTTGATTTTTTTCTTTGATAAAACACAGAAATCTTCGGGGCTCAATTCCACACCTCAATTATGCCAAAGATGATCCCAATTAGTAGTCATCCGATATTTATCCGTTTCTTGGGGTATGAATAATTGTTTGATTAGTTGGTAAAGAGTGCATTGGTTGGATTTATAAAGTATAAACCTTCTCCAAGTGGAATTAGTCTTCTGCTAAAACTAAAAAAAAAAATTAAAACTCAAACTCCCTCGAAAACGTTTAAATTGGATGATAGTAAATAAGGAATTTTTGTTATAATTGAGGTGTAGGATCATCTGAAGTTACCAGTACCTCGTATACCCTATATAGGTTAGATAAACTCTCTAAACCAATATTTACTGATTTGAATTAAGATAATTTTTTGCATTAATCAACAAGTTTTCTTCGAATATTTTCTCTCATCGATATAGTGATACATTTATCATTCAAAGGAGAACGTAGAGAAGAGGACGGGAAAAGCGAGGGGTGGCAAACCGGGGGCGGTATCGACCAACCAAAATGGCTCCGGGTGGAAAATCGTTAGAGCGGTCCTGCGCACTGAGTAACAATATGGAGGACAATATGCTCCCTGATCAATACAGCGTAGATAAGGGCTCTTTGCGCCAGCGCCAGATGCTCCTGATATTTTTAGCCTGATTGAGATCCCTTATTATCTCATAGTCTCTCTTAATTGAAAGTCTGTCTCTCATTATACGCCTCTCTATTAAACGTTTCCTCTTGTTTTTTAAATCCCTTTACAGGTCCCATGCGAATGGGCTTGGTGATATCAATACAACATAGAGATCGTTCAGATATCCAACGTAATTTAAAAGAGGAATTGAAGTGTTGTAATTGAATTTAATTTGTCAAAACAAAATCATCTTGCTGTTGAATCTTATCTTGCTTTTACTTTTTTTCATAGATTAAAATACATACGTTACTCAAATAAATATTATCTAGAATACAACAATCGAAGGATATCTTCGGATATGAGGCATATATAGATACGAGCATACCACGTCTATTAGGGGGAAAAAAATCACTTTATTTATTCAGATGAAATACTAGAGATGTCGAAGGCCGAAATATACAAGGCGTTCCCCGATGCTTGATATATCTCTGTTTTTAGGTTTGTAATTAGTTTCAAGTGAACTTTGGTAATATACAGAGTAATAAAAATACAAAAAAATGTTAGCTGAATAATAATATTTCAATCATTTGCTATTTTTGTTTTATATTTTTAAAATAAAATCATTAAAAATAAAAATTAATTTAATTATATTTTAATGTTAAAACCTAATAGCTTACTCATTTATGTTTTTTAAAAGATTAATGGAGCCTAAAACAACATAAAGTCTGAACTGAATTAAATAGATTAAAGATTAATGAGTTTTTAATAAAAATATTTGAGTTGTTGTAAAATGGTTTTAAAAATATTTCATCAAAATATGAGGAGAAGAATTTTAGTCCACTTTGTGTGAAAATTAAAATTTCAATGCCATTTTGTGAAGAAGGAGAAATACTACCAAATGATTATTATTTCATTTTAGGAAGTCAATAAAGGTAAAAAATAGTAGAAAAAAGTTTGGTTAATATTAAATAGTTTTTCTACTATTTAGTACATTTATTAACAGCCACCCGGACTTCCTACATTCTACTTCATACGGTTGACTATCTTCTTCCAATACGGTCATTATTTCAGTTATCTTCCGTTATGTTGTAAATAATTTTTGCTTAATCAATTTTGTTTTTACCTCTTTGTGCAGAAAGATTTAACGTTTAATTGCAAAATACCATTTTATAATTTTATGGTTAAGAAATTTAATTTTTCATCATATAAATCGTTCATTTCTATAACTATTGTACATTAATAGAAAAGAATGATTTGCATGGATCAGTTTTTAAGATGTTAAAACATGAAACAAATTTTACATAACCATCAAATTGTAAAATTTTATTATATAATTAAACTTGAAACATTAACCTCCAGTTTTCTCCGTTTAAATTTTATGTGTCTTAAATCATTCTTCATTTATTAATTAATTTTTTTAAATAATTTATTTCTAATAGAATATACCTATGTATATTTAATCTATATCAAATATAATTAATGCACTTCTTAAATCCAGATTCAATTAAATTCATCAAAAGAGAAAATTAACTAAATTAAAATTCTAAAATATTTTTTGTTTTATTTTTTAACCAATGCTTGAATTTATAAAAAGGTTGCTTAAATCTGATAGAAGCATAAGACACTCCTACAACAGTGTAACATGGCAATAATATATACCCTCATTTGAAGTAGCAAACACGATACGTCTGAACTGGTAAACCCATTCAATTTAAGTACCGACATAACTTTGCATTGTATACTTAAGTATTTGCAGTGCTTGTTGTTCTATGAAGTAGTTACACTAGTTAAGATCTGGGTCACTTTCCCCTGCAAAGCCCAAAAGTAGCCAGAGCAAAACCACTTAGTGTTGACATTGTCTATAGTCAATTGTAAGAAGTAGGTGTGTATGTAACTATATGCAGAAACCAGTACGTATCAATTTAAGTCTACAATATATTAATTTACATGTAGGAACCGAAATTGTTGTCAATTTTTTTTTCTTTCATTACAAATATATATATATATATCATACAAAACTAAAATTGAGTCGAAATGTCAGCAGAATTAGTTTTTGTACTATTTTTCAAATTTTTATTGATGATTTTTTCGAAATGAGGCATCATAGCTTAAGCGACAATTTTTATTAAAAAATACTTGATTCAATTTTTGAAAAACTTTAGTAAATTCATTCAAGTATAATATATAAAATAAAATAAAAATATTATAATAAACATAAAATAAAATAAGTAATAATTTAAAAAGGATAATAATAAAATATATCCAAATTATAAATAAACATTGGTGGATATATGTATTAAATATTAACAAATTAGGAAAACATAAATTAAAGAATTAAAAATAAAATGAATCCCACATCTATGAGCATTTATTTATTTTAATGGTAAATAGAGACGATGTAGTAAAAAAAAATCACTTCATCTTGGTTATAAACATAATTAACTAATATGCCAAAATAATATGTATACTTAATTAACCTGATATATACTAAAATAACCTCATGTTCTAGAGGGAGATGGTTCAGTTGACGCGGACAGTGTTGGCAACATAGCGGCGTGGGAATCGATTGTGAAGTCGATAGTGACCCGTTATAGGTGGAATAACGACCCCCCCCACCCTCTCCTTCCAAACTAGCCATATACTAATAGCGACAGCTGCTCAGCTCCCGATATTGTAGCCCTACTATATCATTATCTTACTATGTTTCGATGTATCGATGTATCCCTTCCACATTTATCCTTGGCGATAGTATCGATTCTCGGCTAATGGCTTCCGTAGTCAGAGTCTTACCTCGGGCCACACAGCTCATCGATTGTCTGAGATTATTTTTCTACTGAGAGTTTTAAAATTACACACATTACGAAACTTTGAATGTGTATATACACATGTATATCTATATATAAAATATTCTATTTTTTTTAAGAGTGTATGGATTTTTTTGTTTGGAAAATGATCTTGATTTTTCTGTAAACTGTATCAGTTATTTAAAAAACAATTAAATTCTTTACAAAACGACTAGAAGAATATCAAAATCTGACCATTTTCAGTAATGCTTAGATATATTGATGTTTTTACTTCTAATTCCTGTAGTAAACAAAATTATTGCAGTCATAAAATATTTTTTAAAAGTATTGCTAAAATAATCAGGTTATTTTCTATAGCCTCTAGAACTGAATAGAACAGGAATTACAATTTATATAATTCCCCTTCTCCCAAAAAAAAAAATTATGTAAATATTTAATTTTAGGTATATAAAATACAAATCTTCTCTTGTACTCATTTAATATATATACATATAAAGCATTGCTAGTATGAATATAAATTAAATTTAATCTAATTAATCATAAAATAAATATCTAGTGCAATCGGTTAATTGTAAGGAACAAAATTAACAGAATAATGAGATAAAACAATCAAAAAAGTATTCTGATTAAAAATTATTCCACTAAATGCCAGTATATTATTAAAATAAAAAATTAATGGCAGCGGTGGGATTCGAACCCACGCCTCCGAAGAGACTGGTGCCTTAAACCAGCGCCTTAGACCGCTCGGCCACGCTACCGATGCCCTTAGGTTGCTGCTTATCAATAATTAAATTAATTTATTCGGAGTTTATTAACTTGATTATGATTATTGATAATAAGGTGATAAAAGTTAGCCTTATATAAACATCAGCTCAAATAAATAAGTTTTCTTGTTTTTTATCTTTACTAACCGCATCTCCGACCATCTTCCACATCAGATTAAGATTACTGATGGTATATGGTCGACTGTATATATCATCTGTATATATTACTGAGTATATCATGGATTAAATATTCTGTACTACATCACATTATTCTTGCATTTACAGTTAAATAAATATGATTGATTACTTTCTTCATGATTAAGATTAGTTATAGCACAATGGTTATATTGAATTAGTTGGTCTGTTGAAATATAACAAGAGCAAAAATCAATCATATTTTTTAAAATCAAAATAATAGTGAAGGAGGAGTATTAAATATATTAATGCAATGAAATATGTCATTAAATAAAAAGGAAAAAAAACTTAATAAATAATTTATAGCAAAAAAATATATATATGTACTACTAATACGCCAATAATACTTACACATGTCTAGATCACAAGTATGTTAGGTTGAATTCTGTGGGGAGGGAGGGGGTCAGATTATTAAAAGAGCGTAACTTCATTTGTTAAATAAGGTAAATATGTTATTTTAAAAATTTTATAATTAAACAAAAGTGAGTCATTCGATCGTAAAGCATGGTAACTGACAAAATAAAAACTTCACAATATTAAAATATCTGTTAATTATAATTTTTTACATTCACCAGGAGTCATTACCATAACTTAATATCAACATTATTCTCTCAAGAAAACTAATTTTCTAAAGATTCTTTCAACAATTTATGAAATCACCCTTTAGAAAGCCGGTGTTGTGAAAAATGTTTTCAATTCATAATAAAAATCAGTAATATGTTATACCATTATTTATTATATTTAGATACAGTAATGTATGATTAGAGACATTATTATTATTATTTAAAGTATGATATAGTTGCTAGAATTTATTTATGTTCTAAATCGAAGCTCTATAATTAGTGGGTTTTTTTAATACTTCAAATAAGTTATTATTTATAATATTAAATAAATAACATTAGATGTTTCTGTAATGTCGTAATGGTATAAATTAGTTACTAAGGTAAATGCAATTTAAAAAAAAAATGTTCAACAGAATAAATACACATCAATAAGCGTGGTACTGTTAGAAGAAGTTAACATATACGGTTTAAGGTATGACGTCACTAAAAGAGCTCAGAGGTCAGGAGTTTGGAACTCATGTTGACCCTGGATCACACCCTGAACTATAAGTTGCCGATATAGGAGGCACGATCTAGGCCTCCTGGATAAATGCCACAACTGGATATTGTACTATACAATAAATATTGTATTGAGCCCGCAACAAATTTGCAAGGTTGTTCAGTTCTTGTTTTCGTTCGATTTGCTCGGGGAAACCCTAACCTTGAACGGGATGCTCAAATAAGGAAATTAAAAGAATTATTTTCTCACTATTCGTGATTCGGTTTACAGAAATAAAACGGCTCGTAGACAACTCATCTCAAACCTATTCCATATCAGCAAAAATGAATATTTCTAATCATTGAAAAAACGATATTCACAGTGAACTTAGTACCTTAACCAGAGGTTCCTTTCAATTGTGTGTAAAAAAAAAAAGTACATTTAGTTGTCCATACGAATTATTTTCATTTAACTAGCAAGGATTAATATATAACAAAAGATTTCGTAAAATAATTCGTAGCATAAAAGTAATTAGAAGTAACTTTCAAATTTTGCTGATGATATTTAAAATTTTGATTTGTATATCCTTTTATGGTATTAATATTTGTCAATGATTTACATTGATGTCGTTTAAAAGATTTTATTTTTACACCAAAGTGGCACGTTATAAATATTCAAACTAATTTATATCAGCTAATATAACTTAGGAATAAAATATCAGTTTTTTTAAACAATATGAATATAGTTAAAATTATTTTTATATACATTAAAAAAACTGACATTTTCATAGTTGAAGTAAAATTTTAGTCGTAGAGATGACATCAGCCACTATCACGGATGGTTCTGTTTTTCAATGCGCAATTCATTTATAATTTCAAATGACCCGTTCAATTAAAATCGACGCGGTTTAATATTTTGTAAGAGACGGACATCAACTGAAATTTATCGCCGACTATGCAAATGGTTCTTTGTTCGGTCCATCGATCAAAGAGGTTTTCTCAATGAGTATTTACGATTCATTAGCTAAAGCTAATTTGTCTCCCACAACATCTCCATCGAGTGTCGGTCGGCGTCAAAGAGGCCTCTGGAGAAGTACCGCGGGTACGTTTGGACTGGAGCTGGAGAAAGGAGAGCGCGAGGGGGACAAGACCCAAGGCCGCGGAGGGTCCAATTATCGGAGCCCTTCCATTGTGGACCATTTCATTATCTGGACCATCCTCTTGTAGCTCACCGGGCCACTCGATAATAGATGATAAACGATAGCTTCGCTCTCTCGGTAATTAACTGCATTCATTGGAACTATAGCAAGGGTATACTCCGGCGCGGTTGGTCATGACGAAATAATTCATCTCGGGTTTTCTAGGAGAAAGGAGAAGATTCTACATAACGTTGAAGAATAGAACAAAGGAGCTGTGTAGAAACATATTTGTTGTAAAACTTAAAAAAAAAAGAAAAAAAAAAAAAGCATTATATTTCAATAGTTATATTTTTTTACTGAGTTTTTTTTCTCAAAAGTTTATTTCTTAAGACTGAAGTTTCATCTCAAAAGGGCTATTGTTTTAAACAGTTCGAAGCAATCTAAACTGTAAAGGAAGTTCATTTACTATTCCCAACGAAGCCTGCAATATATGTTATATTAAGATAGTAGTGTATTATTATACTAGTAACATGATTAAGGGCATTAAGGATTTCATGAAGTATTATAGATTATGAAGATTGGATAAGGTAGATTTTTTTGGCATCTTTATGTCAGAATCCTATATTTTTCGCTTCAACCTTGTTGAAAATTTCACATTATTTACTAGCCAAAATACTGTTGTAGAAAGTGTAATAAGTGTACAGAGAAAGATTGATGTGACTTTATATTTAATTAAAGTTTTCTAAGGTGGGATACGGATTATAAGGGTTGGATTTGGGAGCATTTTTTGGCGCCCTAACATAAGTTCTTAATTAACATGTTTTTTTTAAAAATACTTAGAAGAAAACGTCTGCTAAATAAACTTTAAATTATCGAAATAGAATTTTTCTTTCTTGAATATTTTTTGAGTCTACCTTATTCGGATACAGATTCGATGTTTTATTTTTATCTAAGTTTTGTAAAAGCATTACAAAGATTTGTGATTACAGATTATGCAATTGTTTGTTTGGATATAAGTATAGCAAGTAGTGTTGGAGGGTTCTTCAAAGGGGAACTACCTTTTTGCTGGATTAAGAAAGTTATAACAACAAAAGTTGTTATTTATGTATAATATACATTTTTTTGTAGTTACATTTCAAATTTATAAGCGTAACTTAGTTTGACAAAGTTACGGATTCTTAAAAAAAAAAAATTGATTTCTATGATGAAGTAACCTTACTGTAGAATAATCGATTATTTTGTTCAATAATAATGAGAACTGTTACACTTCTTTTATACCCGGTAACATGCCAAGCGCTTTTCCTACTGCTAATTCATTTGCGTATCCATACCATTCCTGAACCCGCTCATATAGGAAGTAATCCATCAGAGAAGTTTTCTTAGTACCGTTGGATCTGACGTATACCGAGCTCTCAGGTCTGTTACATATGTTAAAATTAACGAGAGACGGAGGTGGTCATGCGTGAATTTCTCCACTCTTCTCTTAAGCCGGGTATATCAAAAGAAGTTGCGGAGTTTTACATATAAAGAACACGTGAAACATTGTCGAAACACCCGCCTCTGGAACCCTGTGAATAATTGCGCTAAGAGAGCTTACATTTTATCCTGAGAACGGAGAGATGGTTGTAGCGATTAGGGCTGTCGTGGCAGCAGGGATGTCAGCCAGTCCCTGGCAAGCAATTAGTGCAGAATTTTCGCACTGAAGGAGCCATCCCTCTTACTCCCGCAATTAACTTTATTGACGTTCAGGAATCTCGGAATTGACTTCCAGTCTAGTATCAATTTTTTTCTGCAATATTGTCGATGCTATGTTAGCTAATTAATTTTAAATAACGATCCTAATTAATTTGTACAATTATTGGTTTTTTATACTGTCCAAAGGTAAAATATTTGGTATGTTCACTCATACGACTTTGCTAACAGCTAAGTCCTATATATACATCGTTCTTTGTCCAATTAGTCGAATACTTTTTTTTAGTTAAGCTTTGTATATAATTTAATTATTTTCCAATCGTAGAAATATCCGTAGATCTATACCGTTCTCATTTTTAAATTGTCGTATAAACAAAATTATAATTTTTAATCCTATTGATATAGTGACTTAAAATAACCTACCTTCTTCACCCAAAATGTAATTATTAAGTTATAAAAAATTCTGAGACGCAAAGAAAAATATAAAACTTCATCTTTTACAAGATGATTACAATTTTGTTGAGACAATTTAACTGAGGAAAGAATATAATTTTCGAATTATTAAAAAAAAATAATAAATATACATGAACAAGGTTCCAGCAATCTGGTCAAATTATTTTGGAAAATTGCATACAAAGTACAACATACCGTATTGCTACTAATTCTGTTTCGATTTCGAAGTTTCTTTTTTGGTGATAATGATAATTTAGTTTTTAAAAAAATAGAGTTTCCTCAAACACTACGTTCTTGAAGAAATCAAATCGATAATTTGGTTTAATTAAAACATGAAGAAATGGAACTTCTGAAATTATTGGTATGTAGAAGATTGCCTAAATCATATTTATTTTGTTTTTGTCCAAAAAAAAAAAATAAATAAAGATGAATAAAGAAGTAATTATCGCAAATAAAAAATAAAACTAACAGATTTATCAATAGAAAAAGAGCATAGAATAAAAATGTAACGGTGACACTAATTTCCCTCACAGATAGGAGCAGTTCCAGTATCGGTTATCTCGTATCAGTATCTGTACACAGCCCCCTTCCAGTAGGTGCCTAATGTATTCCAGTCCCCGCATCTTTATGTATTATCTTCTCCATTATATTAATGAATTACCATTAATAACTTATAAAAGGATTCAAATTAATTAATTTCTTTCATATTTTAATAATATATCTGAGGAGAAACAAATGAGATTATTAATTACTTAAGTACTATTGCAAGTTTACTCAGAATTACTTATGTGTTTTTTTCCTTTATTTATTTTTCTTCATCTAAAATGTTATTATTTTCATTATTATTACATTTTTAAAAATATTTTTATTATTTAAATTTATTTTTGCTATAATATTATATAAGGTGAACTGTACAAGGGATTTGAAATTAAAATAAGTATTTAAATTAGACCATTTAAAAAAAATTATATATATTCACTTACCACGAATTTTTTCTAAATTCAGCAATTATGAAAGAAAAAGAGAAGGATTTAATGTAATAAAAATTAATTATAACAGTGTTGATAATGTTTAGGTTATATCGGAAATATAATAAGGAATTAAAAATAAAAATTTTTGTAAATGTAATTAGAGCAATGTAGCCATGTAAATAGCGCCCATATTTAAACAATAGTGCAGATGGTTTTATCAGAATAAGATTTTAAGTAAAATTAAGTAAAAGCATTAATATGACAAAATGTAATTATATGGTGGTGATATACTAAGGGAAGAAAAGGTGATGTAATCATGAAGATAGGGAAAGAAAAATGTAGAAAAAATAAAAGCAATAAAATGAAAGAACTTCACGAGTATAAATACATTAAATAAATAATCCTCTATAAAAGATTAAATTGGTGATAAGTTAATAAAAAATGTTTTCAATGATTATAGATAATCTATAATGTATATCAGTGGACAGTTTCAATTCCACCTTTACTTTAGAGCGACGACATAAACGGATGAGATATAGCGAATGAGAATCAACTAATGAAGCCAGACCTTAGCAAAAACACTAACTAACAGTCTGAGATATTGACAGTTATAAACAGATGATAGTACACGTGTAAACAGAGAGAGAGAAGGGAAAAGGAATCGTGATAGAGGGCGCTCCAACATCCATCACTCTGCCTCTATTGTTTCTCTACTCTTCTAATTAGTGCCATTGTGTCTGTCCCTGTCTATGTATCATGTCTCTCTCTGTCTGTATTCTTACATAAGAAATGGCTGTGTTTTCCAAGGTCCATTTAAAAATATTTATTCCAAGTGTGTTATAAAAACCACTCGATATTCTACCTAAGGTTGATAGAGTACTTCAATAGTTAAATAAAACGTTTTCAAGCTGTTACTTAATTCATGCTTAGGTTAAAAAAAGAGACTTAAAAAAAAAATCTAAAGTAAAATGTTGAGTAAATTTCTCAGTTTGATATAAGAAAAAAAGAAATATATGGAAAAATAGGAGGTGTTAAATTGTTCGTTACTTTTTAAGTATTCAATACAACAATTATTTTAACTATTATATTGTTCGTTTCTGTTCAAGTCTGAGTCAAATGTTTGTCAGAAAATAAATTCATAAATCCAGAGAACCTACGTTTCCGGTTCTGAAAACCACTGACAAATAATTAATGCACTAATTCTAAGATTTTAGAAACAAAAAGTGTATAAAATATCAAATAGAGAGCAAGCAGCTCAGTGGTAAGGCACTGTGCCATTAACTCCATGGAACCGGGTTTGAATACCGCTGCAGCAGATAGTCATTTTGGGTTTCTCTGTAGCCGTGATATAAGTAAAAATATGATGGCAGAGCGTGATCCTGACCAAATCATCTCCTTGCACAATCGTTGGTCTAGTAACATTACTTCCTTATAGATTAATTTCTTAATGATATCAAATATAAGTAAATAACAGGTTTTAGATTTTTCTTTTTTTACTTTCTTCCACGTCTAGACTACAGAATCCTCTTCCATGGCTACACCACTTCTTTTCAGAACATAAAATCAGAAATTGTAAAATTTTCACTAAAAGCCTAGAAAGGATACCGATAGAATGTTAAAGGTAATCCGGTTCCATTAACGTAACTTATACTTTACTGGTTAGGCGAATCGCATATATGATTACTTTCGTAGTTGAAACGATACCTTACTGACTAAGAAATGGTTTAAAGATACTGAAGGCAACCACAATTGGTCATGAAACGGGCGGCGACTGTGTAACCTTTACATTGCTCAGAGTAATTTTCTAAACGGCCTCACGTTCGACTTCATGTATTATTCAAAACGGCCGTGCTACCTAGATCTGTATAATATTATTTAAAAGACCAAGACTCGCTGAAGAGACTCGCGTACCCTGGAAGACCTAATCTCGGGTAATTAATAAGAAGGAACGTCCCACGCGATAGGGAACGATGATCTGTAAATTACGACATAGGCGATGATTACGGAGGCTACCGTTGGTCCCAATGAAGTCCACTCTTTTCTCCAGATCCAGCTCTAATTCTAGCACAAGAAGACATTAATTGCAGGGAAGGATTGGATTTGTGTGGCCGTGGGCTTCCGGTAGCATAGATCAAGCAGTGCTGCCACCTGCTATTATGAGGTAGCAGAGAGGTTTCCTTAATTCTAGGCTGCCACCTCCGAATGCGCACCACACTTGATGAATGAAAAGGCCATTGTAAGCCGAGCTGCGCCCCACAAAGGCTCCACCTTGTGTCAATTCATCTGTTTTGATTGGTCCGTCGGCGGACACCGAATCTGCTCTTCGTTGCGCAGTTCGTCGGTGCGCATGAACCGGTAATCACGAAGCTTAGTAGACAGTAGGCGAAATGAGGAGAAGAATACATTTTTACTTTAATAATGGAAATATTTAGATAAGGTAAATTATTGCGTTGCACATTCAATCAGAAATTCATTTCCTAGCAGAATGAAACTGAGCCTAAATTGCTGCAGGTTCATAAAGGAGAATAAAATCTTTGTTGCATCCTAAAAAAAAAATTTAAAAAGCACTCAATTTGTTATTCCGTTCTTTTCCAGAAAGTTTACCTAGGAAATGTAGTAGTGTGTCCTACTACACAAAGTCTACGGAGCAATTGGAAATGTTGACGCAATAAATAATATATATTCCTGTTTATAACGGTAGACTACGAGCCAGCGAAATGAAACTTCGGCAAACTTTTGGGTGAAAAAATATCAAATAGTGGGAAAATTTGATTTGTGCTAATATTTATATTGCTGCTATGAGCTCAACTAAAAATTGGACTAATGAACTTCAAGCATGAACTTTCCCTGGTTTACTTTATCTTAACTTATATTACACATCAGTAATATTTTACTTAACTAAAGTAACTAATTACAGAGAATCAATTCTAAAGGTGGAGTTACTGCCCAGAAACGTTATTAAAATAAGTCAAATTTTGATTAGAAGATTCTAAAACAAAAATTCCAATCACAACAAAATATCTAGTAATTAATTGGTCGTAATGTCGAGTATTAGGAGACGTGAAAAAGAACGAAAAAATATTTCAAGCGACATCCCACTTCAACATTCTAATTCAGATTTATCTAATAATTATTTATTTGTTATAATTTGAAAACAATTTTTAATTATTCAGAAGGGTGTTAAGCTGTCAAAGTGGGGTTTAATAGGTTGACACCTAGGCCATTGATTTCAAATGATATATAAAGATAAATGGATATAAAAGTTTAAATAGATTTTCTAGATTTTTTTGTTTTTATTATAGTAAGTTATAGCTTCATAAAAATTCTAATATTTGTATGCATAGTCTCTACTAAGTGCTATTTCATTTGTACATTATCATGATGCGCTCCTATTTACTGGTTCACTTACTAACTTCTTCTTCCTCATGTTCTACTGATCCTTGTCCTCCACCCTCCACTCCCCTCCGCTGACGGTGTTCGGGAGAGCAGCTATTTAAGAACTACTCGCTAACCCGCTTATCCCGGATTAACCAGACCTCAAGCCCCACTAAATCCTACTATTGTCCTCAACGAGGGGCTGTATTTGCTTTCTTGCTCTTCTCATCTTTTGGATACGTTCCATTTTTTTATGCTACCAGTTTGACATCCTCCTGCCGAGTGGCGAATGGAAAGCTATTATCCGATTTTGGGTATGAGCAAAAAATAACCAACTTATTGACCGAGGACCTCTCGCGACCGTTGACAAAATAAATATAAGGCAATAATAAAAAAGTAACTAGACTAAAAAAATATTAGTAAAAAGTTTAAAAAGTATTATAAGATGTTTAACCACTTATTACAATTAACTTAAATTTAACAATAAAACATTGGTACAATTAATTCTTACATATGATGAAATGAATTAGCTAAAATAGCTTTGAACCTATTTAGTACAAAAAAATTCTAAAGAAGAAAAAAATTGTAAATAGCATAAGAATTAAGTTTTTCAAAAGTCTTTTGAGTTTCCTATTACCCGAATACGAATTTAATTAAACAATTCATAATTTTATTTTTCATCTTAAGCATATACCATGGAATCGTAAAGCAACCTGACTCAAAGGTGGGTTTGAGTACTAAAAATTATAAAATAAATTTTTAATGTAAAAAGCACAAAAACAGAATTCGTTTTCACTCTGATACATTTTTATATTTGAAAATTAATATTATTTTTTTGAGTGTCTCAAGAATATAAATTGAATCTCCGTTTGCGTCTATCGAAACCAAGCTGTTCTAGAATTGTAGGAAATTTGTTATGGGTTATAAATGCACAAAATAATATTTGTCAAAAAATTGCTCCTTTTTGGAGAAAATCTGCATAAAGGGTTAAATAATTGTGGTTCTCGGTTTTATTCAGATTTTGCTTATTTATACCACGAAGGAGCGATTTTGCGAAAATTATTACTCCTTACATTTATAACATAAATTAAGTTTTCAATAATCTGAGACCAAATTAGTCTTTATCAATTACTTGGTAGTTTAAATAATTTTTGAAATACTGTGTTTCAAATGTTGGCAAATACAAAATGGATGTAGCATTTTGCAATTGATTCTTTAAATACCCTCTTTATCAATCATTATTTTTCTAATTAATTAATCATTAATTTCATTAATTAACAAATGCTCAATATGCCTTTAATAGATAATAGTATTTATTAGAAAGGTATTTATGTTGAGCACTATAATGGACCAAAAATGAAGGTTTTTATTCGAAGTTAAGGTGGCCATACAATCAAGGATGCTTCAGCTATTGGAGGAACCATTAGATTAAATGTTTTACTTGAAGTTATACTTAGGATCCCCTAAGAATTTCCTTTAAGTTTATTGAAGGTTACAAACAACAGTGTCCAGTGATGCTCCTTTGCCTGCTTGCTCTCTTGTCCACTCCTAAGGCTCATATCGACTCCAATGAATCGATTATTTCTTGATCCGATTCCTACACATCGATGACTACCCTGGGAACGGGGCATTAACGTCGATCCCGATCCAATCTGAAGTGGCCCCCGTAAAAAAGACGATAGCCCCAGAGACGAGGAACGGCCTGAAGCCGTCTAAAACGAGGAACGGACTTTTATTAAAGCGTCCTCTCTTTTTTTTTTTTTTTATCTTACTTTTAGTGGTGGGCGTAACCTCTTGGCTAGGGTTATAATTACAGTCAGGTTATGAGCCGTACGTGGCGCGACTTAATCCGACCTGCCTCGTCTCAGGTTTGCGATCTCCTCGGGATGCCTTGTATCAGAAGTTAAGTTCTCTCCAATAGCAAATTCAATAGCTGACTTTTTTTTCTCAATGTAGTTTAAATTATTATTACCAGAACAAGTATGATAGTTCAAAAATTAACACTGTTATATCTATGTATTAAATTAATTAATTAGGCCTTACTATTATCGATTTATTATTATTTGTAGGAAAATGATATTATTCTCGCCGCGACTTTACTGTGATATCATACAAGCATTGGTTTTATAAAAAAATAAACTTTTATACTATAAATATATTCCATAAAAAATAAAAAACGCGATAAAACAAAATTTCTTCCTTAGAATTATTAGACCTGTTCGGTAAGAGTAATTAGATAATATTATCTCTTAATTGCAAGTTCTCTTGAGATAATTTATAATTTCTGAATAAAGTAAATTATATATTGTTTATTACAATCTTTAATAAAGATACAAAATATACCGAATAACATTAATAAAATTGAAGAATAATTGTAATTCTAAGCTAAAGAACTCAACATTCCAAATTAACAATCCATAGAGACTAACAATACATTCGACGAAAAAAAAAAAAAACTTAAGCTGTCAAGATGTCAGAATGTCATCCAAATCTTTTGACACAATAATTTGGAATGAGAAGATATTTTAATTGATTCTGTTTGATTCGACAGGTTATAAAATCATTTAGATGAAATTTTCAGGTTACTATAAAATAAAAAAAGTATCTAAATTATTTTTTTAACTTCCGAAAATATTTTCATTGAAGTTTAAATAATACTTTTTATTGATTTATTGTTTTTTTATTATTTTTGGACGCCAATTGAAATTTTCAAAGTTAATTCTCTAGCGTTTCAATAAGCTTTTGGTACCCAAAACGTTTCAGTGTTAACATTTAGGTTTCCAGCGTTTTGAAGTTTTAACAACTAGGAATGATTGTTAGGCAGGGTCAGAAATGAATGCTGATCAACCTACGAAGGCGTTTGTCTTCTTCTTCCGTTGTACATCCATCATCCAAGTGTCCACATAAGAATTGTAAATGATTAACGAGAATCAAGAAGAGGATGTCCAAAAAAACTGTACATTTTTTCATAAAGTTTTACGTTGATCATACGTGAATTATTTAAAGAAAGCATTAATTTTGACTTAAAATTGTGTCTATATATTAATTTGAATTTAATGTATCTTATTTTTAATAAAAAGACTATAATGCGCGTCAGAAGAAAATTTTCAAGTGCACTGGGATTAGAAAATATAAAAGAAAAGAAAAGTTACAAGTGAATCCACAATTACATGTTTAATCAAGATACCAAAAAAAATCGGAGAAGAACTGCTGATAATTTATCATAAACATGATAATGTTCCATATTTCTTTTGTTTTAAAAAACGTAATTTTAATATATTTTTTTAATTTAACTATTACGGTTAATGACCAAATAGGTAAGAAGTGAAAATGACCTAGATTAGAGGAAGTTTAGAAATCTTGATATGTTATCCGGACGCTATCTCATCTTGATAGTGCACGAACAGAAAGCATTCCCGTGAAAGATGGAAAATGTTCCCTAGTGCCAAAACCTAGGTCTGGAATTGCGGCTGTTAAACAGGGCGATAGGTTTCTGCCAATACAAACTGATTTAAATGGCAAATTATCCTAGGTATTTTGTGTAACATTTCTGGCATTTTTAACATTTAGTGGAGGAGTAACTAACACAAGGTCCCCAAGAGAGCTAAATAAGTAACACTGAAAAGCAAATAAGACTTCCCACAATTTATTTTTAAAAATATTTTGAATTTTAATAATTTCCGGAATTTAATAGTCTTGTATTATTAATTTAAGACTAAGTATTAAAACTCCATTATTACCACCGTTGTGTCGTCCATAAGTAGTCGTGTGTCATAAATGAGATTCCTCTAGTATTTGATTTAATATTCCTTAATATTGCTTTGAATATTATAGATTATTAAATTATCAAAATATAAATACATTTCATTAATAATTGTTTGAAAAAATAAAACGACATGCGAAAAAAAAAATTCAGAAATTAGATAATATAATGTATTGTACCCAAAAATTAATCATCAGAGTATTTTATAGAATATAAGCTAGAAAAGTAATTTAATATTAAATGATTTTCTAAAAATCATTTTACCATTATCATGGTTCTTTAAGGTCTCATTGTCATCATTTAATCAGGATAATGGGTATAAAAATCTCTGATTAAAATTTGATTTTTAGATTTCGGCTTTGACTAAGTTCTGACCAACATTAAGATTTTTTATTCTTTTAGAAGTATCATTTTTAGAAGATAGAAGATCAGAATTAGAAGTAGAAAATTGGAGCTAAACATTATTCGTTATTTTTTAAAAAAATATGTTTTGCTCTATAGCGAAAGAAACTTTTACTTTCAATAAGTAATATTACTTAAAAGCCATGAAAATATTATATTATAGTTCGAAATAGTAAAACTCACCTTTTTTTCAACAATACAGCAAATTCTCAAAATCAGATGTGTTCACTCCTGCCTTCTAAACTCATTAAATCATTTTAACCGTTCGAAATTTCGTTGTATCTCCAAAGAATTCGGAACATAGTTATTAGGATTTTTTTAAATATATTAATTGTATCAGCAGATTAAATTGCGATCAGTTGAATAAGAAAATACGATCAACTTCCGGACGCTGCTCAAGTCACTCATTTCGAGAACAAACTTACAAGAGATGAGAAATTTCCGGCCGAAATCCAGTCGAGAATCTCGGGTTACATTTCTTAGAAACCCCATGGTCTTTGGTATGCTCTGTTGTAGGTCTGTTCGTTTATTTGTCACAGGCCTAAAAAAAAAAAAAATAAAATAAAAAAGAAGCTGAAAACTCATAGGTATTTAGTGGAATACATATGCTACCAATATTTCAAGAATTTTATAAAAGGAAAAATATATTTTTATAATTTACAAAAAAATTTAATTTCTGTTTGTAACAAGTATTTTAAAATGATTTTAATATTTTTTCGAAATCAATGAAAAAGATTTTAATAAAACATAGAAGTATGAAAACAAAATAAATAAGAGGTTCTGTAAGGAAGTACTGTTTTTTGAACAACGGTTGTACAAGGAATTAACTTGTTCCAAATCAAACTCAACCGCATGGTTTTCCTAAATAAAGAGTACCCACATTATAGAGGATGCATTTGCTCCAAGTGGCCAAGGGTACCCACAGGGTTGACATACAAATTAAATGATATTTAAGTAAAAACTGGTCCAGGTAACAGAACTTCATTCTTATCAGCCCTGACGAAACCCTGCAATGTAGGGCGAAACGTTGTTTAACAATAAATATATTTCTTTTACTATTTTGACACATTTATTGACCATCACCCGGAATATCTTCCTCTAAGATATTTAAGTAAATTCATTAAGTCAATAAAGCGGAAAATATCATTCGATATCCTTAAATAAAATATACAAAGGAGGCATAACAATTATAAGTGCCGTTACGAGCCCAGAAATAGATTGAGAATTTGTATATAAAAGAAGAGGGGATGGGACCTATAATAGCCAGGGCTAACCATATACATTAGTTCATTTCTCTTCTTATTTATCGAGAGTTCGTGATCCGAGATATCGATAGTTGACACAGAACGTGGGACCCGGTGGGCGGATTTTTAATCCTTCGTAGTTAATCGACTCTTTTTTTATCGATCCTCAGCCCCGCCCCTCCCATCGACGCAATCTAAAACAGGTGTAGCGCTACAAAAACCTCTCGCTCTCTCTCTTACGGCTATCTCACATTTTACTTTTATTTTTGGGATTAATTTTTTTTTTTTTAAGTTGTTCAATATTTCTGCCCGAGAATGAATAGCTTTCGTACATTCTTCATCATAATCTTGGTTATCTTTTAATCTATGTTTTGTTTACACTCTGAGTCTATATATGGTAGCTTTGATGCCAGTAAGTAGTAAAGGAATACTGGAAAGAAGCTGACTGAGAAGTCATAAAGAGGTCACTGATTACGCAAAGTTGGGTAAAATTGGAATAATGAAGTTATAAATAAATCAATATTATTATTTATTTTATTATAGCATACATATTTTTTATCTTCTTAGTCCATCACAGTATTGGGAGCCCGCTTATAGAATAATTTCTTATCAGCTTAATTTTCTTTGTTAGCATTCTTATATTAAAGAAAAATTAATAAAATCAAATTACATCAACAATATAAACTTGATATACCAATCATATCGTATATAAAATCAACAAATCGAAAGAGCTGCATGCAGCAAACTAGAAAGCAGTAGCCCTAGATAGGCAGGCTTATTCGGGCGGCCAAAGATCTAGTCTGTAGAGCCGAAAAAAAATATATTTTCATTATTTTATTTTATTTAATAAAACAATTTATTTTTAGTTATTATGTATACATCGAAAAAAAGGGATAAGCCAAAGAATAATTTATAATTATGAAAAGAAACGATAAATAAAGCATATATATATATGCTTAATTTTTTTCAGGCTTGTTAGATTATTATTTAGGGCGCTCAAACCTATTTGTTAATTTTAATTGCTTCGAAAGGTCAATTAAGCAACACAGATTTCATTATAACTGCTTAATTGCGGGGGAGTCTGATAGCAATTTATCATACGAGATTTTTCCTCAAAAATGTAGTGGATATATATTTAGTCATCGTGTTATAAGAATTGCGTAAATAAATGAAGATAATTACAGGTTTAATTTAAAAATTTAAAATTTCATATTATATTTACAATAACCATTATTAAACTGTATAAAAGGGAATTTTATGTTGGCAAGAGAGTTATGAATCACTAGGACTTGTTGCCAAATGAAGAATCGATCTATACGACTATATGATTTTGTGATATCCATTTACAAAAATAGAAAAAATGAATAAAAGTCGGAAGGCGAAACAAATAAATATCGATTCGTCCATTTGATTTTACTAATTTATTACTAGAGCCGGGATGACAACTTTTATTAGAGCTGTGCTGTTCAGAAACATGATATAAAAAAAGACGAGACACTCCTTCTAGGTTAGTGGAACTGGTCCCAACTATGCCGTGAGGGTCACCACAAAAAATTTAATACCCAGAAAAAAATGTATTTAAGGATCAGGTCCAGTTTAAGATGAAATATTAATTGTTCGTATTGTACGTTCTCGATGGGGTTTTGTACGACAGGTGATGTGGTGAGCTATTTTGATTCAAGCGTACCTGTACCGCGGAAGGTGAGGTGTAAAAAAACGCAACTTTCACTTTAGATAGGATTTATGAGCACAGAAGGGTATCGTTCGGGAAACAAAATTAAATAAAAAACCTTATCCAATCTAAACCCGACGAGGCGGAAACGACTGTTGTGTAGCAGGTTGTTGCACCTGATCTTAATCGATTAGCTTTTTTTATTATTATTTTTATCGATTTTACAGGTTAATTATATAGTGGAGGATTGAATTAAGTCCTAACAGCTTTTGTCCTGAGAAAAGGCAGTTTCTCATATAGCTAATCCTAGAGGGGAGATTAACGACATATTGAAAACGATCCGGAGATTGCAGGCCGTGAGCTATGCCTCAGCTCTCTCAACCCTCTCATTATCGGCAATATTAACTCACAATTTTAATTGATCGTCGTCCTCCTTTACCTAAATTAAATCCTCATTGCCCAATAAAAATATAAATATTTCTGCGAGGTTGCGTGTGATCGCATGGTTGAAGTTGACGTCAGTAATGGACACAAAGTTGTGCCAACTTTAAGAGAAAAAGTCAGGACATCATCAACAACCTAAGTACCCAAAAACAAACAAGTTCACAACCAATATGAATAAAAGTAAAAACAGAATTACAGAAAAATAAAAGGACAAAAAATAATATAGGTACATAAGTAGTAAGCGAAGAAAATTTATAATATAAGAATTATAAGCAGAGAAAAATAGTGTGAAAATATAATAATAATGTTAAAGGCTTTGCGAACCCGAAGGTTCGATACCGATACTGCTAACTAAATGCATCCGTCCAGTTACGACCGTCAAAATCTATATTTACGAGATCAGTCTTTATACAGTCCTATGCTTAGGTCTATCCCTCGGACTTATAGTGGAGGATTGAATTAGTTTAATGTTTAATAAGAGAAAATAGTAATATATATATATATAGTATTTAGAATTTTACTTTTAAATAATTTTATATTTTACATACATTTACTCACTGTTTTTTTTTGTTTTTTTTTCAAATATATTATTTACTTCTTCCGCCTTTCATAATTTTCATATTATTATATTCTTATACTGCTTTTATCTAATAATACTTACACTAAAGATTTTCTTCCTTTACTGCTTAAGCATCAATATTATTTGTTAATTTCTTGTTGTTTTTATTCTTATTTTTATCTTACATGGTTCTTATCTTAGTTTGTATTTAGCCGTGACGAAGGCCTTGAATCATGGCCGAAACGTTAGTACTAATAAAATTAGTTTTATGTATTTATGTTCGTAACTGGCCACACCCCCAATCATCTTATTATATAATATCCACGTTCTACAACAAATGCACCATAATGAATAACAGTTATTTGTGATGAAATAAATCAAAATTGTAATATAATGAATTAGCCTGTCACAATTAAATCTTTTAAAATGAATTTCTATTTATGAGATAAGATCTTAAAGTAGATTGAAATTAAAGATTCGATATAATGGAACATATTAATTTTCTTTGTTTTTATTTTATCGATCTAAAAATACGAAATTGAATCATATTAAATTATTAATTCAGATTTAAATTAGCGACAGACAGTGCTCAGCCATTCTAAAGGTCACACGAACACTGGAGCAGGTTTTGTAAGTTTCCTAAATACCGCGTTGAGATTAAATGGGTCAATGGGCCTTCGGACTGGACATATATCAAGTCCGCTAACTAACTTACTAATTGGAACAAGTCTCTGTACGCGATGCTTTCTTTTAGGAACAAGGCTTAGACAACTGGTCAAGGGTGTATCATGGAGCAAGCCAAGTGCAGTTATATTTTACTGAACAAGTATTTTTTGACTCAATAGATACCAAGTCACAATGATTCAAAGATAAAACAAACTATCTAACCTACTGCAGAAGAAGAAGGGCTTAAATTAATTTGGATAGGTACTTCTAAATCTGACACGTATTCAAGATCAATATTAGAAAAGAATAACATTAATGTTCTCTATAATATTTAGACTATAAATAAAGTTTTATATTGTTGTTCAGTAATATTATAGAATAAAACTTTGTATATATATTTTTCAAAAATTACTTTGATTAGCTTTTTTATATAATAATAAATAGCTGAATTTTATTACTACTTAAAAAAAATACTTAAAAAATACTTGAATAAAAAATTTAAAAAGCCCAAAAACAAAAAAATATAATTAAAAAAAAATCAGAGAATGGAATTAATATTCAGATAATTTACAATTGCAATTTTTCATAAATAGACCTATGTAATTTTCACAATTATCGAATTGTCTAAGACTATTTAGACAGTGTTCAGGCTCCATAAAAAAAAAATAATAAATTAATTTCACATATAAACTTATTAATTCCAACATTTATTATTATTTTATTTTTACTGTTAAAATAATCAACAACGATTCTCTTATCACAATGTCTAATACATTATCTACATTAAAATTAAAAACCTACAATAATAAATTAAACTAAATAAATTAATAGAGATAATGGTATTATGATTTTCAAATGAAGTATTTATAAATTTAAACTTGTTAGTATAACAATACATTAATCTAAACTAGCATATGGGTGTACAATTTTTTAGTTTGATCTGACGGTTTTCAATATACTTCAATTTTTTAAGAAATTTTGAGCTAATAGGAAGGGAATATTGAATCTATGGATTTTTTTTATTTCATTATTCTACTTTACCTGATCAACTTGGTATGGGTATAGTACAATATAGTGTATATAGGGTTCCACGTGAGATACCCGTTGGGAGTGACAGCGGCACACCTTCTCTCAACTTTTTTTTTTCGTTTTTATTTCCATTTAATGCGGAGCTCTATCCATTGCTCTTGTTGGTTTATTTAGAAGTCACGATGCTCTCTCCTAACCCCAAGTCCCAAAGAGAGCAACAAAAAGAAAACTGAACCAAAAAACGTATCGGCCTCGTTGCAACCTTGGCACTTGCTTGAATAGCAATATCCACCTCGATTTGAATAAAGACTCCACTATGTAGCTAATGTGACTCAGCATGCACAGCGATGTCTTGCTATGTTGGAACATGTCGGTTATGTTGGAACATGTTGGCTATGCTCGACCACGGGCCCGTACACTGTTGGATTAATTAGTTACTTTTTGTAAGGACTACCAGAATATATTAGTGGCTCGGCGGGTTGAGTTTCTATTTTGGGAGGCTAACAAGACTCGTATTTGAGAAACCCGATCCTCCCTGCAACAATAATAAAGGCCATGCATAACTTATGTATTTAATTTAAAATTAGATCAACCACGGCCATTCTTATTTTAATTTTAATTTTTTCCTCTGTGTTATTAATATAATATATGATAATGTGTTTGTAAAAACAGCCTAAACTGTAAAAATCGATATTATATATCTGAAACACTTTAAATGCCATTCATAAAAATCAATGAACTCTGCTTTAATAGTGGCATGAAATAGACGTACTCCAAAAATATTACCGTAGACTTACTTTCTCTACTGGAGTAAAGACTCCCTCAAAGTTAGTAGAGCTATCACGAACTAACTTCATTCTACAGTACAATCTAAGGAATTTGTCAAATACAAAATAAAAAAAAAAAATTCTTTTGTCAGATGTGCCTACTATGACTCCTAAAAAAAAAAAAAGTAGCAATATTAACTCTATCCAAACCAACATATCGAATATTTGAATAGTTCCATAAGCAATTAAAACAAAATGATTATGACATATTTAATTTTACTGAACCAGCAGAACGGTCCCTTTATATTCCATCAATTTCATGGCGTAGCCATAGGCTATGGCTAGACTATACCACCTTAACTGGACTCATATAACACCTAATAATCCCACAAGGCACTCGAAGGGAGAAGACTCAGTAAAGTATAGTAGACTTATGTATATTGATACATACTCACTAATGTTATTATTTTAATGAAGGGTACGAAAAAAAAGTATTTAATTTAAAAATTTATGCTACGAATGTGTTCTACAATTGATTAGATATGCAGCAGTAAGGAGATTTTTCATTACCCCATTTTTGACCGATTTTTACATTTCACAAACTGTATCTATTGGTTTCACCGGTACTTATTATTCGTATTTTATTGGAAATTATTTAGTAAAATAGTAGAAAAGGAACTTACAAAAATAATCAAAAAAGCATTTATTAGTAACCCAGGTTTCACCGCACTTTGTAGGGCAAGTTGACTTCTAGTTTAGAATCAAGCCCTGAAGAAGCCCTGTAAAATGGGACGAAATGTTATTTTCTGATAAAAAATTGTTGTACCTTTCTTGACTGCCAATCGGACCATCTTCCTAACATAATCATATTGTGTTTCTTTTCTGTTTTAATATTTTTATCTTATTTTTTTAATGATTAAACCAAACCACTCTGTACTTCTCCAGGCTATAAGAGAGGTAAATAAATATGTAAAATACTTAAGAGCGTATGGATGATTATTTAATGTACATATTTTATTGTGGAGAAAATGGTGAGGGGCTGCAGTCAATAAAAATATATTATATATTAGTATATATAATATATTACTCATATTATCTTATGGTCAACTATTAACACCACAATATTAATTGTGGTTTCAAGTTTATTATTATTATAGTTCATCAATATTACTTAATTTAAACTGATAGTAAAGTACTGTTCCCGAAAATGAGGACATATACAGAGAGCTAAGAGAAGAGAGAGACCAAACGCTTAATATTCCCGAGCGTGGAATTCGGGGAAGGAGAGGGTGACTGCCAGCGATTCATTAGAGTCACCGCATCTTCTTTTTGCTTCTCGGTCTGTCGTCCTTTTTTTTTTTTCCTTTTTTTATTTTATTTTCTATCTTATCCTCTGTGTTTCTCTGTGTCCCTTTCTTGTTTCTGTCTTTTTTTCTCCTCGAGGGTTTTCTTATTTTTTATTTATTTTATTTTTTGTCTGCGTGTGTGTTTCTCGGGCATTATTTCAATGGCCAATTTCATTAAATGTTGTCAAAACAAGGCTGTCCATTCCGATTTTTCCTTTTTTTTTTTCTACTTTGTCTTACAAGATTTTGATGAAAATTTGAATCTGAATCGACCGATATAGTTTAGATTCGGAAATAATAAATCACTTGATTTTTCCTTTTTAACCCATGAGCTATATAATGCTTGTTTTAAATTTTGTTGGTAATTTATAAAATACTTTTTTATTTATGGATGTATCCCTCAATATATTTACCAGATGATGTCTAAATGTTTCAATAGGTTCCAAAAAATATATTTATATATTATCAAAAGAGCAACATCAAATAAAAAAAATCCCTTATAAATATAATATTTCTGTATCACAATAGGAAAAAAACGGAGTATGTTTCAAATTTAAAGACATAATAAAATAATACTATTTTAAGTTATATTTAACTTGAAATATAACTAACTAAATATATAATGCATTTACAATATTTTAGGAGAAATATAACTACACAGAAAATATTTAAAAAATAAAATGTCAATAAATTACAGATAATAAACATATTTTATAAATAACGAAATAAAAATTACAAAACTACGGGACATTTCTTGACTAACTAAAAGATAATTGAAAAATATCAACATAACAGTTCCTTACTAAGTAACAAAATAAAATAAAATATAACTTACTTGAGACTAGTGAACATTTTTTTTTTAAATAAAAAGAAATTCATTAATTTTAATTGAATGGGCTGGCTCCGAAAAACTGAGTAAATTTATGAATGCAATTCTCTCACGTCGTCAAATAATGATCTAAAATTGTATAAATATTTTTTATCATTAATATGAATGCTGGTGTAATTACAATTCTATGACCTAAACCGTCAGTATATTTAAAGTAATGAGCTCAAAGGAGTAACTGGATTCAAATTGAAATTCATTTCTATCCAGGTAAATGTTGGAGACTAGTTGGTCTAGCTGGTGGGAAAACATTCCACATTTGCGTTCTCAAGTATTAACAATAGTTCAGCCATGTTGACTTAAACGCCATGGAAGTAAATTAAATTATTCTACCTCATATTAAAAAAGAAAGAAAGAAAGAAAATGACACGTAATGACAGAACAATTAAAAAAGATTCCGTTGAAAATTGTCCCTATTACGGACGACCAAGGTTGTCGAAAACTAAGAAATAATAATGTTACATTGCAAACGGATATTACATGACATTCTTAAGTTTATAATGGTCCACGTTGTTTGAAAAATATGGATAACTCAAAGCTATGGTGAACAATTTTACCATAATATGTTTAATAAAAAATAAAAAAAAAGTAAAGATTTAGTGTTGCTAAGTTAACACACATAAATATTTTAACAATTCACAAACGTCTACATCACGTGAAATTTACATTAAATAAAATGTTAATTTGTTAACGAATTCTGAGCTATTGTTTTTGGTGAAGAAGTTCTTAGTTTTTACCTTCTATTAGAAACGGTATAATTTTTTCCAAAATTACATTTCTGAAATTGTCAAAGTATTGATATAAGACTATAACAGAAATTTGTTGATTTTTCTTATCCGTCATTAATGATAAGCAATCATAAAAAAAAGAAGTCGTTTTACACTATAAAGGATATATTAAACTAATTTGTTTTTATATGATACAAAAAATCAAATTTTAAATAATTAAGGTTATAAAGTATGCACAAATGCAAAGTATAATATAATTAGTTAAAATTTATAGTTTAGTATAGTTAGACCAGTAGCATAGATATTTATGATATATGTTTAAGTAGGATGGAAAAAAAATGACTAAACTTAATAATTAATTTAATTACAAAGCGTTGTAAACTTAGATTACCGATGTTTTATTTTATTAAAAAAAAGATCAAATAAAATTAATATTAATAGATAAAACAAAACAATAAAAATATAAGATACGTGAATTAAAAACAACAATAGTTGATGAAATGATGAAAATGAATAATAATCAGAGAAAGTTAATATATAATTACATAAATAAGAAATTAGATTAAATAATTATACAAATGAAAGTATGGATGCTTTGGTATTACATAGCATACATTTAAGAATTGACAAAAAAAAAAAACAATAAAAATTATAAGCTATTTTATAAAGATATATAAATAGAAAATGAACTCAAATAAAATTGTAGATAGATAACATAACTATTAGGGGAGCAGGGGAGCTCAGTGAGTAAGTTGTGCTGAGGACCCAGGTTCGGATCTGTTTGTGGTAGATAATTATTTATTTCTATTACTGTAGCCGTAGGTCCAACTGTTGAGGGTGAACATAAATACATAAGTACAGTAACTCCTTATTAAAAAAAAAATCCAATAAAATAAACATTAATTTCATGTCTTTTGACATAAAAAAAAAAAAAAAATATGCAAAAGATATAGCTTTGCATCTTTGCATATTTTCCTGATACATTTTGTCTTTAATTCGCATTTACACAATCATTCATTATCAATCATATTCATTCATCATTACATTAGTAACATACAGTTCTTAATTTTTTTCCATTCATATTATTCATTCCATTCATGATTTCTACTATATATACTAGATATATTACTAAATATATACATATTATACTTTCTAATATATCTTGAAACATAAATCTTTCGAAAAGGTGACGGTGATAAATAATAAGCTAAAAGAGACTAGCTAGAAGGAAGAGTTCACTTCGCCTCCACACTCAATTCGCCTCCAAAATGTCGAATTTGCATTTAAATCACCGGAGCAGAATGCCGAATCTTTTACGACCCCGGCATCTCGTAGTATTTATATAGAATGATTTAATTACGACCCGTCATTCTCGAAAGTTTCCAATAAATACGGTGTTCTGGATGAGATCTTGTACCATCAATTATCCAGGATACAAAAGCTCGAAGACAAGGTTGACCATAAAGATGTAAATAACAGAAAAATAGACAACCTGGATAATAAATCTTAAAGAGTCTAAATCTCTTCTGTTTTATTGATTCTTCAAAGTCTTAAAGAGTAAATAACTTCAAAGAACATATTTCATAATTTGATGGGGATTATTTGAAGGATAGTTGACAATGGTAAAGACCCTTTGCTAGTGCTGACCACACCACACCTAAAGAGCAGATCGGACCCGCAGACCATTATCCAATATAGGTCCGGATGCTAATAGCTTTAGATCCATATCAATCTCCATCTCATCCAGATAAGAAGCCTTTCATCGTCTGCATCCATCAATTTTAGCACCTAATTTGCCCTAACAGCCACTCAACTCTTTTTGGTACTTATGGGCTGATCATTGCTTACACTCGCTATATTTCTAATCATGTTTATAAACAACATGTATAAAAATAATAATATTTATATTAACATATATATATTAGATATATTTAAATAGTCGTAAAGAATAATAATAGTTCTATTATGGAGTCCTTTTATTTGTTTTAGAGTATTTTTGTTTGGTCTTCTCTTGAGGTAAAAGGGCTTTGTCATATATACATATATATATCCTGAAAAAAATAAATGGATATTTAGTATTTTATATGTAAACTATAATAAATTTATTTACAATTCACACATAAAAAAGCTCGCGGGGGTTGATGTTGAAAGAGGCATCTGATTCTCTTTCACGTAAAATTAATATTGGTAGAAAGTGTGGTTAATATAGTACACAGGTAAACTTGTTTTATCTCTTACCCATGTCAGGTATTTATCAAAACAATGATAGGATTCAGAAGGTATTCTTTCACACTATGGTCCTCACTTTGTCATGAGTAAAACGAAATAATTATTTATCAAATATGCAATGTCTTTAACAACAACTAAGTCAGTTGCAGTCCACTATAGTTTAAAATATATTATCATTTGAATTGAATTAAAACTAAATGTTAGCATGATTATTTAAAATAATAAAATTTTAAAGTTTAAAATTATTTATTTTTTTAATGTATTAATTTATCAACATAAAAATAAATTAAAAAAAAATTAAATCATGATTCAAAATCAATTTCATTTTACAGAGTGACATTTTTAATTAATTATTTATTTAACTAAATGCTATGTAATATTTAATAATATAGGTATTACTGCTATACTAACAGTTTAGCAATTTTAGACAGTACAAAGGTACTTGTTTTCTGCTGACAGTATTGTTAGCCAAATTGGAATGGATGATAAAATACAAGAAATAATTAGATAAAAACACATATATACTATATTAAAGGTTAGTGTCAACAGCTGTGATACTAATCGAAAACCTTATCTTACGACAGTAAATATCATTGTGTATACAATCATAGTCTACTATGACAGACACTAGCCCACCCTGAAGATGGGTCTTAACAGCAATTGAACAAAATCTCTTGTGTATAATATCTTTTGATTATAATTTGCGTCTCTTTCTTACTCCCCCCTCAATAGTTTTTCCTCTCATACAAACTTTCTGATACTCTTAGCATCTCTCTCTTGAAATAGCAACATGTTCCCTCAAATAGAACTATTTATTTGGCAGATCTATACCGCACCTGCGGCAGGTAGTACCCCAAGCCCCTAATTACCTGAGGGCAACGCGAAGCCCCAACGGGAGGAATAAATCTCGCGCCAAAACCGTGATATGTGCCGCAATAAATTAGACAAAGGCGCTCTTGAACAAAAAACTGTTTTTATTGTCGAAGCGGGGGCATGATTCAGGGACACATTGTCTTTTTTGGCCGGACCCGCGGACGCGCGTGTGAGTGTGCGCTCCGTTCCTACCTGCTGCTGCGCCTGTGTGTGTGTCCTTTCGGTCCTCACGATTGATGGTACCCCCAATTAAAATGTGTCCCCTAGCTAGGGTGGCCCCCGCCTAACAGATATTCATCTCTCCTTTTACTTCTTTTATTTACATACCCACCGTTTGTTTAGGGTGTTTTTATTTTTACATACTTCTGTATAATCTTTTTTCGGGTGGTCGCAATGTTTCGTGCCCTCAGCAAGAAAGACGAGTATAATTGAATCGTAAATGACTAAATAGATATGTCTGACTGAACAAAACAAACTACATAGATAAACATACTCAGCATATTTAAAGTCGAAAAAAAAAATGCTTTATATCCTTACATATTATCAAATAAATAATAATACAATGAAAAGTGTACGTATAAAACGACTCATAATTATATAAATCCAAGATCTTTTTATTTTCTTCAGCATAATACCAGTGTTTTTACTTACTGTACAATTAGTTTTACTTTAACTTATTTAAAGTACCGAAAGTCCATTTTTAACTTGATAATAAAGAAATAAATATCAAAAAATTAATTATAGAATGATCTTAACTGACGTTGGCTGGTTTTTGGAAAAAATGAGTCAAATTATTTCTGATTTTAATGAAGAATATCCTTATAATTTCGTCAAAAATATTTACATTTATACATATGTTTTCTAAGATTAAAGTGTAAATATGCACATATTCTTTAGTTAAGACAAACATTTATACTAAACAGTTAAAAAAAAAAACTGTTACTGTTATATCATATTTTTAATTATAAAAACCCGTTTGAGTATCACTGCTATAATTATCTATCGATATCATAAGCTACCTTGAACACGGCCATCCCGGAACAAGGTCAATATGTTTTATTTTTAACCTCATTACATCGCATGTTATTATTTGCAAGTTGGAGTAAATTGTCAAGTTATAAAAATGTGCTATATTGATAAATTATGTGCTTGTATATAGTTCTGAACATCTAAGAGAGTTATTAAAAAATAAAAAAATGTAACCATAAAGAGTCGAAGGTTTTATCTAAATCTTCATAATATGCATTCTTTTACTCACAGCACTAATCTAGTATTCTTTATGATACTGTTAACGCTGCCTCTCTCTCTCTCCCTCAACTAACACGTATATTATATGTATAAATTTATATTCTCCTTCTTTTTGATCTTTCCTTTTCTACACTGCGCAGTGTTAGATGCTTTTCGGTAGAATGTGTGGGTATGTTTATGTGTGTGCATGTGTATGTGTATGTGTGTATATACATACACTCATAAAATGAAGGCTCTGAACGACGAAAAACGTGAGAGAGGGCGAAGTGTGCCGTTGCTGTGGGTGGATGAACGGTGAGACGAGACGATCCCGACCCGCCGTTTAAGTTAATGTCAGTATATTATCATATTTTCGTGGTAAGCATATAATCAGCCAATAGTGGGTCCTCTCTGGGAGTATATAAACTGCCATCGCTTAGTCCTATTGATCGGGTCACGGGTCACGGATCGGTACTTCGTGTCGTGGAATCCTTCTAAGAGGATCGCGGGTTCGAAACACGTAGGTGAGACAATATAACATTTTTTATCTCCAATAGTTAAATCTAGGTATATTATCATTAACTGTGCCCAATAAATGTTGTATAATCCAATAAATCATCCAAAAATATATTTTTAAACAGCGCGGATTTTTCAAGGTTGTATCACTTTTATTAATTTTTTTAAAGTAATTTAATATACTATTATATTACCGAGAATATGAAACCAGGCTTATGAATAACGATCCCATTATGAAGAAATATTTACTTTACTAGTTAAAATATTTCAAAGATTCTTAATCCTTTATATGACGAACCTTAGAAGTTATGAATAAAACCATAAACTACAAGACTTACATAAAAAATCTCAATATAAATTATGCAGACATGATAAATAAACTTAATATATAATTAAATAAATAAATGTGAACCGCAATGGCACATGAAAGGTTCTTTAAGGAAGCATTGTTTTCAGGGAAGTTAAGTTTTTAAGATCAGATTTTTCCCCAATCAAGTGTATCCATTTTATGACGCTAAGTATTAATAATTATGGACAGATCAATTCAGTAAAATAACCTAATAATATATTTATTTTATCCAAAGAAATTCATGACGATTAATAGATTGAGCTAAGATGACAGAATGAAGATAAAATAAATTAATGGAAGTGTAAAAAATTAAAATTGTTAGGGGGAGAGGTAAGTATAAAAATAATTAACACTCATGACAAAATTTTGATTAAAAAAATAAGAAAGCGCTAATCATAAGGCAATATAGTGTGAAATGTTTAATTATATATATA
>NW_027108453.1:312168-321165 GCF_000696795.3 Halyomorpha halys
ATATATTATTTTAAAAAATGGTATAATTATAGGAATTCAATTATCCGAAGAAGGAGGAATTTACCCCAATACTTTGTTAAATGAGATAAAGATATTTGTATGAAATACTCCTAAGGAAATATCTTCTCCTTTTTATCCAAATATTAAAAAAAAAAATCCAAAAATAGTCAAAGGTTTTATATAAATCTATCAACATGAGCATTGTTCTATATTACTATTACAATAATGTTTAGTATTATTTACTATAATATTCTATACATGTGAGTGTGTATGCCTATGTTAATGTATACGCCTATGTTGACAGTCGTTGCAGTCTGCGGCGCGGCGGGCAGGAACGAGTTGCGCCAACTGCAAGACGACGACGACGACCCTCTGGCGGAGGAACCAGAACGGCGAACCAGTCTGCAACGCCTGCGGACTCTATTACAAACTTCACAACGTGAGTTAAACTTCTTATTTTATCTTAACTATAATTATAGTACTATTATTCTAATTCTTAACAATTATTAGAAAGGATAAAATATTTTTTCCTATTATAATGAACTCATCCTTAATTTCCGTCTACCCAGCCTCCTGACCTACTGAGAAACGTGTATTGGAAGATGTCTCCTTTCCGCCTTTCCCAGAAACCTTTGGACGGTTCGGAATGTCATTGGGGCGGGCCATCTTCGAATAGTCAATGAGCGTCATGGATTTACCAGAAAAAGAAGTTCGAAAAGAATTATAAGGAAAACCTTTAACCCCTTAAACTGAATCAAAACGGATTGGAAACAGCCTTAACTGAATCTTCAGAATAAAATTTAGTACATATTGTAAAACCATCGTTTTGTTAATAACATTTTTCATTTTATAAGTAACGTTTAGAACCTTACGACTTCCTTTTAACTTAATTCATTCCTCTACTTATAATTCATTATAGTTTTTGATAAAATTATTTTATTATTAAAAGATTTATTTTAATGTTGAATTATTAATTTTATTCGTAGATTCAGATGGGTTAAAACAAAATTAAAAATAGTGCTAACAATTTATTAAATGCCAACGTTTCGATCCAAATTTCAAGTCTTCATTATGGCTGAAAAATTTTTGGAGATTTATACTATAATAACATCAGTCAAAATGTTAGTAATAATGATTATTAATATTTTTTTTTGTTTTACTACTACCCGGATTATCCGGGATTAAATTCAGTAAAATAATTTTCCAATTATTGAAAACTTTGCAATAATGCAATCAATTTAAAAAAAAAAAAAGTAAAATGATACTCTACTTTTCGTTTCTAAGCCGTCAATTCATTTGGTTTCGCATTATTTTTCTAAAAATATATAAATTCAAATTCAGCGAAAATTGAGGGACTGTAAATTTAAAATATAATGATTAATAGATATCTTTCACTAAAAAATAATTCTTTGGGTGAAATTTTACTCTTTTTTTTCATTTATTTTCGAATGGACTGCAAATGTATATAAATATTTTTTTTATAAAAAAGATTTTCTGTAAAATTCAGCAAGATCTGTTTCGCAGAATATAGAATATCAGCAGCATCATTGAAAAAAATTTACTTATTTAGTTTTGTTCTAGGGCTATGGCTTTTCATGTTCATTAGGATTTCATACGTTTTTCCTCATTTTTTCTTAATATTACTTGTTCGAAGCCATTTTTTGAGGAATAAAAAACGAAGAGGAAAAAACTACAAGGAAGGATAAGGAGGAGATAGGATGAAAGAGCCCTATTGTGAGAGAGTTCCCAGACAAGAGCGGGAATGACATCAATTACGACAGAAGGCCCTCGACAAGGGAGCCCTGTCTCTGGCGAGAGGAAACGCAAGGCGCCGCAGACGAACAGTGCGCCTCTGTACTGCACAACAAACATTAATGGTGCTGTCTCAACCACACCCCACCCCAGCACTAATGGTCTCCTCTTTAGTGGTAATTAGTCCGACCACTTACCTGCTCATCGCAGCCTCATTCACCAATCCACCCGGCTACGTGGAGCCCTCTCTGCTCAGGTAGGGGCGGAAGTCTGTCTCAGCATCTTGCACATCTTCAAAGAATAAACTTTAAATTCTGGATGGATGATTTGTTACAAGTTGGCCTGAATTTGTGGTCGGTCTATCGTGTCCTGGTTTTAGGGCACTTATCGAAGTGTGTTTGTGCTCAATAAGAACTGACATTAAATAAATATTTATGATTTCCATGTTTGATACGAATTTTCCGAACCTATGGGATGAGTGGTTAACTCTAATTAAAGATATGTTGGATAGGGAGCGTGGTGGCTTAAAGTTTAGGCACTATACTGCTAACTGCAAGGAATCGAACCCTGATTCCGGCTATGGAAAATAATTTTTTTTTAATCTAAATTAACGAATATTTAAAGATTTCTAGTACCATATTATCACCTGCTTTTGCGGTAACTACGCTTCTTTTAATGGTCAAAAAGAAAAGTCTTACCTATGATCAAATTATAATATTTTCAGTTTTAGCGAAGCAGAGGCTTTATTAAGGATTAAGGACTGATTACAAGCACCAATTAGATTAGGTGAAAAAGAAATTATTTACGTTAAAAAATAATTTTATTGAATTTTTTTTTGACAGAATCCTTTTAGAGGTAAAACATCAGTCTGATAATATTTTTGATGTAAAGGCCATTGTACATTTTAAAAAATACTTTCGTTGTGTATGAAACTGTTTAAGAGATTGTGTACCGAACGTTGCGTAGTTCAGATTCGAGGCTTGAAATAGGCAGACCGAACCAGATAATTTTTGTCCCTGATGATTGTCCTTCGAGAGACCTCGTTACCAGGACATACGAGTATCCCAGAAGCTGTAGACCCGGGGTCAATAAAGATGTTCCTTCGGAACGGACGGGGAACAGATGAGGACGACGATAGACACGGAAGAAATGAGCCCTTATCCTCAATTAAACGGGGACCTCCTTCGTTAGAGAAGAAAGTGGACAAAGAGGAAGAAGACAGAAAGAGCATCATGATTGGTTGCCTTTGACGAGTAGATAATTGTCAGTAATTTAAATGCCGCCTGACGGGGAGCGTGTATTCAAATAGATCTGCTTTGCATATAGGACGCTAATATATAGTACCGTGTCTCCACAATAGAGCTCGCCATTAGTGTTGTCGTGTCTGCGTCTTTTGGCAGCTGAGGATTTCGGATGTCGAGGATGTTGGATCAACATAAGGGGCTTTGTTGTTTATTTGTCTTGTAACTCTCTAAGGTCCTCTTCAGGCAGTTCAATAGGGTTACTTCTATTTATTGGTAAAATGAGCTGAACGGTCATTCATTTAACATGAAGCAAACAGCCAACCAGCAAAACTAGACGACTTACTGGGGAATAGATGCACTAAATCCTCCAGCACAGAAAAACTCAAACATCTTTGAGCTCGCCACTGATTTATAGACTGTCAGGACATCCCAGGATTATAAAGTGATATTTAAGGGAAATTTATTAGAAACGGCAACACCATTAATGAATTTTCGTGAAATCATGTTTAGTTGTTTCTACAAGACTGCGCTGATATGATGACGTTGTTACAGTTAAGCAACTATTAAGATCTATTTGAACTAAGAAAAATATGGTTAAATTAAAATAATCCTTTATTGTTAAATTGTTGTAAATCCTTGATGTTCGGTTTTGTTCAAAAAGTTCTGGGAAAATGTTTTTCTTTATATACTGATAAATATTACAATCTGCAACAATCGTGGGCATTACGTATTATTGATATTTAAACAAAAAAAATAGTAAAATATTCAAAATCATTAATTTATATAGATTTTTTCTTTTTTTAAGTATGATTAAAAGCAATATATATTTATAAATCCTTTACGTTACTCTAGGCTCCTAACTTATTTTAACATTAGTATGAAAATGAATACAGTGTACTATCCTCATTGAAATTGATACAGAAAACTATCAGGATGAAAAAGCCATTTCCAGAAAATTAAGTAATTTGTAAAACAGGTAGAATTCGAGAGTTATTAATAAATTAATAAGACAAAATATAACAGAATGTTTTAGTTTTTCCATTAAGGGGGTTTCGATAATTGAACTGAATATTAATAGTTATTATGGTAAAACACAGATATCTCAGCACAAAAGATAGGATTAAGTTGAGACCTTGGAAAGTAAATAAATGCATACACATTTTCTTGAATAATTATCACAAACATTTTATTAGAATAAACCTGTTTGAGTCTCATTATGCCAACTGCTGTTTGAGCTCAGTTTTTATGAGATAAATTCCACTTCGAGTTATTTTCTTACGTCCCTAAATAAAAGTTTACTAAAAAAAATTTATACAAAATTCATTGCGTTTCTCTTCAGTATACTTGGTGAATACTACCTAATGCATATTTTGATCTGATAAGTGCCGGAATACGAGGATAGAGAAACACAGTTATATGGGCCTGGATATTTCTATAGTAGTAAAAATTATTTTTAATATTTAAACAGTTAGAACTTATAAAGGCGTTTATGTTGGGCGTGTAAGTCTGAAGGCGTAGTAACGAGCGGATAAAATGTTAATAAACAATGCACCGAGGGCTAGACGTACGAGGGGTAGACCGAAACGTAGATGGATCATCGGCATCGAACCTTCGGGTTCATTAGGACTTCATTATCATTATCAAAGAGCTTATAAATATCTATTGACTAATGATATATTTCCAATTCAACTCTTTAATTCCATGGGTAACAGTAAACAAAATGATAGTTGTAATTAAAATTTATGGTAAAAAAAAGTAATGATTGCTAAACATTACGAAAAACAAAATTACGATATTTTAAATTAATATGAGCTCAATTGCAATATTTTTAAACCTTTAGAAATTCGAGATGCTTATTTCAAAATGATATTCCATGCGTGAACGAACCTTCCAGAAAGCCAGTCTTTCAGCAGTGCTACTCCAAGCGAGAAACCATTATTGCACTGACCGGACGTTACTAAAATATCCTCTGCCAATCGTTTCAAAAGTCCAAGAAAGTCGAGGAACTGGAGATGGTCAGTTTATAATCCGCTTCTCGATCATGAAATAAGTTGCGTTAGGTCTATGCCGGAATTTAGACTCTTTAAATGTAATCTATTTGACGTATTGATATTTGACTGAAAACTCATGTAAAAATGAGATGGTCCATATGAAATGGTCGAGGGTCAGGAGTGAACAACACTAATAAGTAATGCCTATTTTGTTTTACTAATGTTCAGGAGTAAGTAAACTAAGAAGAAAAGAACCATAGAAATTAAAACAAAAACAGTTTAATCAGAAAGATAAGCCAAAAGAAAAGTCTGAATGTAAGACTACATTCCTACACTACATCCACACTAGCACATATTCGCAAACGTTATTAATATTTTACATACATTACTTATTTATTTTAACGCTGTTTTCCAATTTCAGGCGTTCTTTAAATATTGCTTAATTTAACTATCTCAAATTTTCTCATTTTAAGCAAGCATTTTAAAACTGATATAGCACCATCGCTCCCTTTGGGGTCTTAGTGGGGCGGGTCCGGTCAGGAAGGATTGCCTTTTTTATGGTGTTATGAACTCCTCTTGTGAGATTGTGACATGTACATCTACCAACTTACTAGCTATAATTGTCTTTTTGAAAAGTCAGATAAGTAAGGTTACCACGTAGGGCGGAAGTGATGAGATGTACCAGTCTAATTTTCATACTATTTTTTTTTTGTAGTTATAGAAAAAATATATAACAAACAAAATTAACTAACATTTTTAGAATTAATAATAAATAACTGAATTCATAATAAAAAAAATAATAGATGAATGCAGAGTTTATAGCAGACTTCTTGCATTAGTGTGAGGCAATGAATGTATTTTTCGAGATGAAATAGCATTTCCTACTTTGTAAGCCACATTGCAAAAATCTGTAAACGAAACTTTTCGAATCGCAGAGAGAAAACCGGTGTTTGAAGATAATTTTTTCGTTACTTCTAAAAAAATCGAAAGAGGGATGAACGGCAGAGAAGAATTGGTTATAATATAAATAATAGTAAACAAGATCATCAGATATTTTTGATAATATCGATATTTTTTGTTCGATGTTTGAACGCTATAGATATTAGCATGCTGCTATTTATATTGCCCGGACAAAGCACACCTCCCTCCCCTAATCCTGACCGGAGGGACCTCACGCCTGAGGAAGCAGTATTCTCATCTACTCGAGTGGAAAATAGTTTTCTCAAAGTTAAGTCCTTTCTTATCTGCGCCTCCCATTCCGGGAGGATTTGGCTCCAGGATTGTCGCAGCACATCCATCCTGTCTTAAGTGCCTGCAGTTGGGGAGTCTTCGCTACCCGCACCCCAAGAAGATATTTATTTACAACGCCTTTCTTATTATTGACTTAAACAACTCAACATGAATAAGCCCCAAATATACATCTTCCAACCTTATCATGCTAAAATATCGGAGGAGCTTTCAGAAGGCCATGAAATATTTGTAGCTAAAATATCCTTAAATTTAGGTTCTATTATACAGGGCGTCCCAGTATATCTGTGCCCAATTCTAAATATCCTTTAAACAAAGGATCAAATACTAAAACCAATTTTTTTTCTCTTTTCTATAGAAAAATTAAACAGTGACTGTAGATATATAAGAGGAGAAGATGGTCAGGGGGAGCTGTCAACAGAAAAAACTTAAATAAACAAAAAAATTATTTAAGATTTATAAATTAAGAACTAGGGAAGGTTCTTTTGCTTGTTTATGTTTTTTGTACTGACCACACCCCCGACCATCTTCTCCCTCTTATATATCTATGGTCAACTAACTTCTCCTCATTATAAACAGTTTTTTAATTCAGAAAGGAGACACTTGAAATCTGTTTCTACTAAGTTTCGTTTATGCCCTGCTTAACGGGTGAGATAGAGATTTCGTTGGAGGAAAAAATGGGAATTTATGAGCAATACTATATATTCAATATTTTTTTTTTTATTTTCACATAGATTTTCGGGAGGTTCTCTAATAATTTAATTTATCATTGGTACAGTAGTGAAGTAAACCAACACATTTTCCCATGGCGAGCAAAATCTAAACCCAAAACACAAAATTGTTGAATTCAATTTTGTTTTAGAATCTGTCGTCATTTTTCAATTTTCTAAAGCATGAAATCTCCTATTAACCATAACGACGGATCCTTACTGAAAATTAAGTTTGTTTTTTGGGTTAATTAGATTTTCTTCAACATTTACACGTAAATAATTAAAAAAAAAGGTACCAAATTTTTTGTGTTTTACCTCTTTATGGCACATCGGATCAAAAAATTCCCTACATAGATTTGTCTTAAAATTTTATATTCAATATTCATAAAAAAAATTACTGATTAGAAATTAATAGATAGATAGAAATAGATGGAGAACTAGAACTAGGGGAGGTTAGTAAGCTAATTAAGAATACAATCAAAAGACCCGAAATTAAACATGAATATTATTAACATTATTATCTGATTGTATTAATGATTTATTGAACTAAACAAAAAATTGATTTTAAGATACCAATTACTAATTTTTTCTCCTATATTTTTTGTTTTACATTTTATATTATTTAGGTACATAATCAATATTAATAATATATAAAATGACGATTTACTTCTTATATTGCATGATTAGCAATCGCCTGTTATTGGAATGACAAGATTGTTTTTTTTTTGATTCTTAGCAAAAACTAATTAAATTAAAAAATACTTTTTTATTTTCCAGAAATTAAAAAAAAACCTTTAATGGAATCCTGACTTTGCTATGAACAAAGGATAAAAAAAAAAAGATTTTTATTTTCCTTTTTTATAAACGAATTCTTAGAAAGTTATATAGTTTTTATTCAGAAAGGAAATACTTGAGATCTGTTTCTTGCTCAGTTTCTTTTAATGTTCTGCTTAACGACCCGTCGGGCGAGACGCATTTTTTGGAAAAAAAAATAAGAATTTTATCGGAGAATATTTCATTTCTTTATTTATAGTAATTTATGCGATGTACTTTACCGATTATGGTGAATAGTTAGTTTAGAAAAGAAAAGTAGCATTTTATGTTTTCAACGGACTGTACCGACACATGTTCCCACAGCTTAGAGGGTTAGGTCTTGAATGGAAGTCAGTCAACCTCTTAGGGAGGATTTATTGGCTAATTGAATATAGAACTCGTTGTCCTGTCCATATGTCACGGTCCGAGGTCATGTGGTGATCCTATGCAATAATTAAGAAAAAGGCAGTGACCAAGTGTTTCATCCATGTTCAAACTCATTGATTATAAATTATAACTACTATAGTTATATATTAGAGTTATAGCTGTGCAAATTAAGTCATTAGGCATCTGCTTACAGTTACTAAGTGCATCTCATTAATTGAATAAAGTCCGAAATTTATAAGGTTATACAGAAGCACCACTTAACAAAAAAGTGACTTCATAGAAGGCTTCATTACTTTAATGTCTGAATTAATCACAGGGGAAAACATAATGGGTTTATTATTGGCCATTTATTAATATGAGAACTTATTTATTTCATTGTTGAAACGTTTCGGGATGAATTTTATGAGAACCATGTTAGGAAAAAAAAGTATAAAATAATGTAATAAGAAACAGATGATAACAAACTGTAGAAATAAAAGTATGGACATCAGTACAACACTAAACCAGTCAATTTTCATTATTTACATATTCTTACTAATTTGGTATTCATTATTTGTTTTGTTAATATATATTTTATGTTATAATGTTATTATTTTTATTCTAAATACGGTTCTTATCTCGTTTGAAATTAGCCCTGAAAAATGCCTTAAATTCAAGAAGAAACGTTGGCTTAATTGTTCTTCACTCTTATTGTTCATGCACTTTATCTAAGACAAAAAGATTTTTTCATATCGGACGACTAGCTCCTTAAATTATCCATGGCGTTCAAATGAACGCTTTCATAAATTAGTATATCATAACTAGGGATAGGATTTTTATGTGCTAAAAAATCCGAAATATATACATAAATAT